>NW_011495059.1:4124404-4125960 GCF_000754665.1 Bison bison bison | reverse complement strand
GGCTGTCTGGGGAGGCCTTACAAATAGCTGTGAAAAGAAGAGAAGTGAAAAGCAAAGGAGAAAAGGAAAGATATAAGCATCTGAACGCAGAGTTCCAAGGAGAGAAAAGAAAGCCTTCCTCAGTGAGCAATGCAAAGAAATAGAGAAAAACAATAGAATGGGAAAGACTAGAGATCTCTTCAAGAAAATCAGAGATACCAAGGGAATATTTCATGCAAAGATGGGCTCGATAAAGGACAGAAACGGTATGGACCTAACAGAAGCAGAAGATATTAAGAAGAGGTGGCAAGAATACACAGAAGAACTGTACAAAAAAGATCTTCACGACCAAGATAATCATGATGGTGTGATCACTGACCTAGAGCCAGACATCCTGGAATGTGAAGCCAAGTGGGCCTTAGGAAGCATCACTACGAACAAAGCTAGTGGAGGAGATGGAATTCCAGTTGAGCTATTTCAAATCCTGAAAGATGATGCTGTGAAAGTGCTGCACTCAATATGCCAGCAAATTTGGAAAACTCAGCAGTGGCCACAAGACTGGAAAAGGTCAGTTTTTATTCCAATCCCAAAGAAAGGCAATGCCAAAGAATGCTCAAACTACTGCACAATTGCACTCATCTCACATGCTAGAAAAGTAATGCTCAAAATTCTCCAAGCCAGGTTTCAACAATATGTGAACCATGAACTTCCAGTTGTTCAAGCTGGTTTTGGAAAAGGCAGAGGAACCAGAGACCAAATTGCCAACATCCACTGGATCATCAAAAAAGAGAGTTCCAGAAAAAACATCTATTTCTGCTTTATTGACTATGCCAAAGCTTTTGACTGTGTGGATCACAATAAACTGTGGAAAATTCTGAAAGAGATGGGAATACCAGACCACCTGACCTGCCTCTTGAGAAATTTGTATGCAGGTCAGGAAACAACAGTTAGAACTGGACATGGAACAACAGACTGGTTCCAAATAGGAAAAGGAGTACGTCAAGGCTGTATATTGTCACCCTGCTTATTTAACATATATGCAGAGTACATCATGAGAAATGCTGGGCTGGAAGAAGCACAAGCTGGAATCAAGATTGCCGGGAGAAATATCAATAACCTCAGATATGCAGATGAGACCACCCTTATGGCAGAAAGTGAAGAGGAACCAAAAAGCCTCTTGATGAAGGTGACAGAGGAGAGTGAAAAAGTTGGCTTAAAGCTCAACATTCAGAAAACGAAGATCATGGCATCCGGTCCCATCACTTCATGGGAAATAGATGGGGAAACAGTGTAAACAGTGTCAGACTTTATTTTTCTGGGCTCCAAAATCACTGCAGATGGTGACTGCAGCCGTGAAATCAAAAGACGCTTACTCCTTGGAAGGAAAGTTATGACCAACCTAGATAGCATATTGAAAAGCAGAGACATTACTTTGCCAACAAAGGTCCGTCTAGTCAAGGCTATGGTTTTTCCAGTGGTCATGTATGGATGTGAGAGTTGGACTGTGAAGAAAGCTGAGCGCCAAAGAATTGATGCTTTTGAACTGTGGTGTTGGAGAAGACTCTTGAGAGTCCCTT
>NW_011495059.1:4098601-4124304 GCF_000754665.1 Bison bison bison | reverse complement strand
TGGAGAAGACTCTTGAGAGTCCCTTGGACTGCAAGGAGATCCAACCAGTCCATTCTGAAGGAGATCAGCCCTGGGATTTCTTTGGAAGGACTGATGCTAAAGCTGAAAGTCCAGTACTTTGGCCACCTCATGTGAAGAGTTGACTCATTGGAAAAGACTCTGATGCTGGGAGGGATTGGGGGCAGGAGGAGAAGGGGACGACAGAGGATGAGATGGCTGGATGGCATCACTGACTTGATGGACGTGAGTCTGAGTGAACTCCGGGAGTTGGAGATAGACAGGGAGGCCTGGCGTGCTGTGATTCATGGGGTCGCAAAGAGTCAGACACGACTGAGTGACTGAGCTGAACTGACTGAATGTTAACTATAGGCTTCTCTGGTGGTTTAGAGGGTAAAGAAAGTGAAAGTGAATTTGCTCAGTTGTGTCCGACTCTCTGTGACCCCATGGACTGTAGCCTACCAGGTTCCTCCCTCCATGGGATTCTCCAGGCAAGAGTACTGGAGTGGGTTGCCATTTCCTTCTCCAGGGGATCTTCCCAACCCAGGGATCGAACCCGGGTCTCCTGAATTCCAGGCAGATGCTTTAACCTCTGAGCCACCAGGGAAGCCCTGCTAAAGAATCCGCCTGCAATCCGCCCACTCCAGGGTTCTTGCCTGGAGAATTCCATGGACAGAGGAGCCTGGCGGGCTATAGCCCACGCAGTTGTAAAGAGTTGGGCATGACTGAGTGACTAACACTTACTTTCACTAAAAGTTAACTCTAATTAAAATGTCAATCCTTCAGTCTCAGTAGACACAGTTCAAGTACTGAAGAGCCCCCGGCGTCTAGTAGTCACTACATTAGACACCACAGACATACCCAGTTTCTGGTGAACATCACCACTGTGTATCTATTGTCTGTTCTTCTATATTTTCTAATTTTTTGTTTTCTTTCCTTGTCTCATTTTGCAAAGACTTCTGACTTATCCTATTTAATGATTTTTTTTATCCAACTCTACCTAATCTAATGAAAAAATTAAAATTTTTATTTCAGTTATGTTCTTTCATAATTTTAGAATGCATATTTGGTTCTTTTTTAAGTGTCACTTTTATGGTTTCTAATTCTCTGCTAACATTTTATAGCTTCATATTTTTTCTCTCATAGTGAATAGGGTGGTTATATAATCTGGCTGGTAATTCTGTTATTTGGACTTTACCTAATCTTTCCCTATTCTGCCTTGTTTTTGCTTTTTTTTTTTTTTTTTTTATGGTGTTCCATCTCTTCATGTGTCTGATTATCTCTGATTGTTCACTGGGCATCTTTTTTGAAAACTGACTCTTAGTAATTGTTTAAGACGTGACTGATGTTGTCTTCTTGCACCAAAGATTTTTATTTTCTTTTGCCAGAATGCAAGGCATATAATTTTTGGTCATTTTAAACCAGTTTAATACTTGATGTTTTCTGGAGAGTAAAATGATAGAAAGCTGTTACTTTTGCTACCTAGCTGTAGCCCTTAGAGTTTCAGCCCAAGGTGGTAGGGGTTTACAAAATCCAGGCTCCTGAGAGAACCTGCATTCAGACTTTCATCCTTTCAACATGCAAGCCCAAGCCACCAATTAATACTCTGAATCTTCATATTATGAGGGGAGAAGCAGCCTCTATTAATAGACTCTATCTCTGGATTCTCCAACTCCATCAGATCTCTTCCAGATAGCTCACTATCTTGTTAGTTTTTAAAATATAGTATTTGTAATTCACTTAGCTATTTTGCTTTTCCTCAGGAAGACAGAAAAAAAATGTAGTAATGACTTAGTCCATCACTGTTTTGTTGTTGTTTAGTCACTAAGTTGTGTCTGACTCTTTGAGATACCATAGAATGTGGCACACCAGGCTTCCCTGTCCTTCACTGTCTCCCAGAGTTTGTTCAAGTTCATGTCCATTGAGTGGGTCATTACTGGAAATTAAATTACCCGTCACTCTTTAAAAGTTTTTATCTCTGGTTATAGTGATCAATCGGAGAAGGCAATTGCACCCCACTCCAGTGTTCTTGCCTGGAGAATCCCAGGGACAGGGGAGCCTGGTGGGCTGCCGTCTATGGGGTCACACAGAGTCATACACGACTGAAGTGACTTAGCAGCAGCAGCATAGTGATCAATAGCAGAATCTCACCTAGATTTCTCCAATCTAGCTTAGGGTTGTTATATGAATGCAAGATGTTGTGTTTTGCAAAGTATTTCACTGAGGTTTTCCATATTCATTAGAGGTGTATTAGACACTTTTATATTTTTTTCATTTATGCATTCATTCAAACCTTTGGCATTCACTGAGTTTCTGCTATGACCACAACTGTGATGTGCACAGCGAAGAACTAGACTTGAAGTATACATATATATATATATATTCTAAAGGGAAGGACACAAACTGTAAACTGATTAATAAATAAAATAATTCTACATGGTGGTTTTTGAGAAAGAAGTGAAAGGTGGTAAGATTGAAAGGGAGGATAGGGGAGGGTGGGTGTCGGATCCTCTTTAGACGATATTGTCGGGAAAGTCATCCCTGAGGTGATATGTAAAGGTTAAACCTGATGAATGAGAAAGAACAACAGTGAGTAGAATGGGTAAGAAGCATGTAAAAGGGACTTACACTTTGGAAATGGGAAAAGGGGTCCGCGGAAGCTGTCTCAGTAAGGCTGCTATAGGTGAGCTTTTCTGGCCAGTGGATTACCTGCCCATGACTGGTTTCTATGCTCTAGAAACAGGCTTTGTGGGTCACCATCCCTATTCATAAAGGAGCCATATATAGTAACACTCAAAAATTTTCTGTAGATGCACAAACCTATTGATCATCATTTCCTAGGAAAGAAGGCAGGAGCAATATGGTAAAAATTTAACAATCATGACCAAGCAACAGGGGATATTTAGTCCTGAATCCCCAACCGATTATTTTGTGAAATTGTGAAAGTCCTTCAGTTTCTCTGCCTATGTATAATGAAGTAGAGTCCTATGTGATCTGTAAGATCCTTTCCACTTTTAAACATCATGGACGTGTTTCACTTCTATTTCCTCAAGAGGCTCGTCCTATTGGCTAACATGTTTTAGTGCAGTTTCTCAATTTTGTTATAGTCTATTGGTTTCCTAGGAAGGTTTTATAAGTAGATATGGGGCCCTTTTTTATAGAAGGACATTTGGTTTCCTAGGGATTTTTTATATTATTCAGTAATATAGGAAATGTTCCCAAATTCCAAAAGTTATATACCAAATATAATTTGGAAATGCTGTCATATACCTATGAAATGAAAATGGGGTAGACTTTGCACTGTGCAAATATTTTAATAAATTCCTGAGTAAAGTGACTTATCAGGTATGATTTGGGAGCCTTTCTCTTAAAAAAATACTAGTATAATAACAGAAGTATAGCACGTGAAAATTTGTGCAATGAAGATAAATTGGTACATAGAGGGAGATTCATAACCTTTATACACATTTTTATACATAAGAGAAATGACCAATTAATGACCTGAACATTGAACTCAAAGAGTTAAAAATGAAAGCAGAATAAATTCTCCCTCAAAATGTACAGAAGCTACTAATAACTGAAGATCAGAAAATAAGGAAATGGAAAATAATAAAAACAATAGAGAAAAGTACCCCCAAATTTTTATTTTTTGAAATTACTAATAAAATAGGCAACTTCCTGGAAACCTATCCAAGTAAAGGGAGGAAAAAAAAATAAGGAATTTGCGCAAATAAATGCTAGAAATTTATTTGAAACATGACATAACCACAGACATGCAATAAATTGATATATTATATGAGAAAATTTTATAATATTAAATAAACACTAGCATTTACTTAAGAAAACATATACAGTCCATGGAATTCTCTAGGCCAGAACACTGGAGTGGGTAGCCTTTCCCTTCTCCAGGGGATCTTCCTAACCCAGGGATTGAACCCAGGTCTCCAGCGTTGCAGGCGGATTTTACCAGCTGAGCCACCACGGAAGCCCAAGAATACTGGAATGGGTAGCCTATCCCTTCCTCAGGGGATCTTCCTGATCCAGGAATTGAACCAGGGTCTCCTGCATTGCAGGTGGATTCATTACCAACTGAGCTATCAGGGAAGACCTATATTAGCACCACCTGGGAATCTTAATGTGTGCTTCCCAAGTGGCTCAGTGGTGGAGAATTTGCCTGCTGAACAGAAGAAATGGGTTTGATCCCTGAGTCGGGAAGATTGCACGGAGAAGGAGATGGCAACCCACTACAGTATTCTTGCCTGGGAGATTCCATGGGCAAAGGAGCGTGGCAGGCTACTGTTCATGGGGTTGCAAAGAGTTGGATATGTCTTAGCAACTAAACAACAACTATATGTATATATATATCTTGAACCAGTCAGTATTTTTTAGGATATAAATACATCCTACAATAATAGTAAGATATATTTCATACATATCCATCAAACTCACACAATTAAATTTCTAATATCAGCAAGGTGCTGCTGAAATTGTAGGGGACCTATATGTTCTCCCATCGGCAGCAGGCGTACAACAACCACTTTCAGAAGCTGTTTGAAATATCTAGGAAACTTAAAGATGCACCTAGCCTATGAATCAGCAGATTTGCTTGTAGGAATGTATCATAGAAAATCCACAGAAGGATGAGTTCGTTAAAGTATTAACATAATAAAAAATAATTGTAAACAATAGAAATGCCCAGTAACAGTGGAATGGATTGGTAAGTTATATGTATTCATACAAAAAATACTATATATAACTGTTAAAATTAATGTGTTTTTTCTGTATGACTCAACATTCATAAATTCCAAAAACACACCATCAAATGAATAAACCAAGGTGGAAAAGACTACAGCACTGGCACAAATTTTTAAAACACATAAAACAGTTAATATGCATATATCTATGCATATATGCAGCATATTTATTTTAAAAATATACAGGAAAGATACATCCCCTGTAGAAGAGAAATTTCCTTTAGGGAGGGAAAGTAAGAATTGAGATCCAAAAAAGGTACAGTGAGGACCTACAGTCTGTCTGAAAAGTATTTGTGTCTTTAAAATGAATTTGAAAAACTAAGGCTCAATAAAAGCACTTTCATATCTGGGTGGAGGGTTCTATTAAATGTAATATTAGGCTATTTAATAGATTAACTGTGAAGACTGAGTTAATACACTTGAAGGGCTTTTAGAACAGAGTATGTTCTCTATGTCATTGCTATGTGTCGACTGTTTATAATTGTTTACTAGACACAGTGCATTTCTAGACAGCAGAGCTGTCTAGAATCTGATTTTTTTAATCTAAAAATTTTTCTAAAACTCAGATTTTTTTAATCACCATGTCCTTTATGGACACCACAGAGTCTAGCACAGAGGAGAGGTTTAGTTATTTGGTTGGATACATGTGCCTTAGATTCCTCTCTTTATCTCAGTTCCCCAGTGGTCTCACCTACATGCATGGATGTAGGTGAATGGAAGGGGATACTGTGTGATCATAAACCACTGGTAAAAATTTTAAGTCTTAATATTTAACTCTTACAACCAGTTCCATATGTGACCTGATTGATGGTTTCAAGGCAAATGATTACTTTAAGTAACCAACTAGCAGAGTTTATATATGTTTTGAGATTCTTGAAAGAAGGTTGATTATATAAATGCCAGCTACATTAGTATTGATTTCTCAAAGAATAAAAAAAAATAGCTGAATTGACTATTTATTATTCCTTCTATCCTTTACCATTGCAAGGACTTCATGGGGATCAGTATTTCAAAGCTATTTCAAAAAATCATCATATATAAAGAATTCCTTAATATATAAGGCCTTAAGGAGAAGAAATGGGCCTTGGCTGACTTCACTCATATGCTGAACTCCATAAATATTATATAGTTAACACACAGGCCAGATACTTTAACTTCACAGAGTTCAGGAAAGAACAACTTCTGTTTATAGTGAGTTTTCTTATGTGTTGAATATAAAGTACCAATTAAAGTGTAATCGGAATAGCTGTTTGAGTTTTTGGCAGCATATCAGAAGGAGTTACGGAAAGCATAGCCTTTTCAATGATAGATACGAATTTGCAGAGGTCATGCTACGGTCTGGAGGGGGTACACCTGGCATAATTTCAAACTGTAAATGCACTCAAATCTAGTCTAATGAATTATTTTCCCAAGGCCCAGATCCTCATTGCCTTAGAAATGACTCCTCCATTCCCAAGGCAGTTCTGGTTTTTAGAACAGCTTGCCTGGAACCCAGTCTCTGTATACTCAGGAGATCTGCTCAGGTCTAGAATGGCTAAGATATTGGGGCATTTTATTTTGTCATTGCTACTGTCCACTTCTTTGTAGACTTTGATTTGGAAAAGTGCTCAACCCATTGGAACCCAAACTTGTCCCCCTTCATCCCTAGATTAACTTATCTTGTCATAAGTTTCCATACTACTGAATTCCTCATCTTCTGAGCTTTTATCAATTTGTGATTATGCACCAAGGGAATGTCTGAAAAGTTAAGAAATAATGGTAAGGAGGAACTGAATGGCATTATGCAATCAAAAAGATAACAAATGATAAATAAAGAGAAGAAAAAGCAATAGGGCAAGTGAGCATTAGTAACAAGCATGGGATATGAATGATATCTATGGGCTCTTGGAGAGAGCAACTGAATGGGATTAGCAGTCACTTTAGTGTCTCAGTTAAAATCCAAAGAGAGAAGCCCGACCCAGGATAATGGTACAGTCAGTGACTAGTTCAAACTGTAACAGCTTCCCAAAACCAAAAACAGGCAATTGACCTTGTAACTAGGATTGCATATGGCACCCAGCCAAAACCCACCAGCCTCTCCAGGGCAAAGAGTGACAGCTTTGCTGCCCTGCAGCTGAAACAGGTTGGAGCCCATATTAAACTGTGCCAAGTAGGGTCTGCCACTAAGCTGAACACCTGTAATTCACCCATCTGTGTCCCTCAAGTCCTCACCCCAAAGTAAATTGATTCTGAGCTCTAACAGCTGTCTGGGGGACTCTGATGTGCTATTCACAGCAGGAAAAGCTTTGGGAGATGACAAAAACTGTGGGTTGTGTTTTCAAGGTCAGAACCCAAAGAGAGACATTTCTTTGATTCTTTCATGTGTGGAGATAACAAAAGTGGTGCTGGGTGGGATCCATAATTTTCAGATCATTTGAGTAACTACTAGACATCAGTCATCACATAATCTGATTTAAAAATAAACATGGTTGATGAAAAAGAAGAAAGTCCTGGCATGATAATCCCTTTCATCCAGAAGTATAAAAGAGCAGGGAGAAATGGGGTACACACTTGAGAAATGTCATATGCTGTGTCTCTGTGAAGGTAAGGGAGTGTCAGGTGTGTTGTAAATGTGTATTCACTACAAAGGCCTACCATGTTCATAGCAATGATCGAAAAATAGATGTGTACATCCTGGTAGCAATAAATTCAAGATTATTTGGAAGAGAGAAAGGGAAAATACATGTAGCTATCACCTACTATAATCTTAGATGAAAAGTACACGGAAGACTCTTGGCTGCAAGCACCGATACTCTCACTTACAAATAACTGAAACACTTGTATACCATCTAAGTTATATTGTAAAGTAAACCGAATCTCAAAGGCTGAATAGCTGATTCCTTGTGATTTCAGCCATAATCATGTATTTTTCTTTGAAAGTGTGTATACTTTTTCATTTCTTTAAGTTCTTTGACTACAAATCCTCATTTATGAATTTGTTGATTTTTATTTATTTCTCAGATAACATTTTATTTGCTGTTACTAAAATTTTAAAAAGTCTTTATTTGTTTGTTCTTTCATTGACCAGTCATACATTTATTAATTCAGTTAACAAATGCTTATTGTCCAAATACTGAAAGTAGAGTGATCAATCTCAGCTTGCAGGTTGGCCTTCAGCAAGTAGAGACTCTCTATGTACCGTTTTGTCTTGCATACATAAGAATATCAGAAGTAATAGGCATGGTTTTTTTCATAAAAATTTAAAAGTTTATTTTTAAATTTATATAGAAATTCAAAGACTAGCCAAAGTAATTTAGAAAGATGGTAACAATAACCCTGTGTACGAGACAGCAAAAGAGGCACTGATGTATAGAACAGTCTTATGGACTCTATGGGAGAGGGAGAGGGTGGGAAGATTTGGGAGAATGGCATTGAAACATGTAAAATATCATGTGTGAAACGAGATGCCAGTCCAGGTTCGATGCACGATACTGGATGCTTGGGGCTAGTGCACTGGGACGACCCAGAGGGATGGTATGGGGAGGGAGGAGGGAGGAGGGTTCAGGATGGGGAACACATGTATACCTGTGGCAGATTCATTTTGATATTTAGCAAAACTAATACAATTATGTAAAGTTTAAAAATAAAATAAAATTTTTTAAAAAAAGTAATTTTGTAAAAGAACAGAAAAGTTAGAGGGCTACTTCATACATTACTTGATTTCAAGATTTACTATAAAGTTACTATATAGTCTTAATTATTGGTGTAAGTACAAATACTTAGATCAATAGACCAATAGAGAGACCAGAAATACACCCCGCTGTATGCAGGCTATTGACTTTTGCCTAAGTATCTTGGTAAAGATACCAAAGTGATTCAATGAGAAGATGACAGTCATTTAAGAAATAGCACTGAAAGAGAATCCATATGGAAACAAATTAAAATCTTACTGTCTATATAGAAGTTCATTCAAAATGGATTGTAGATATATGTAAAGCCTAAAAGACCTAGGCAAAATATAAAGAAAAAATTAACATTTAAATTTGGCAAAAATTTCTTAGGACATGGTATACACTAACCATAAAATAAAATAAAAAATTGGAATTCATCAAAGTAAGAGTTCTTTTCAAATAGTGCCATTAAAAGACAGTGAGAAGCTAAATCTATAGACTGAAAGGAAATGTCTGTGATACATATAAACACACACAACAAAAGCAGAGTTAGAAAAGCAGAAGATTTCCACATTTCTGTTTTTAGCCTGAGACGTGATTCCATAACAGTGGGATTCCAATCTTGTCCTTTTTCTTGCTACTCAAAGTGGGATCCAAGGATCAGGAGCATCAAACATCACCTGGTAGCTGTTAAAAATGAAGACTCCCTGGACACCCTCTAGACCTACTGCATCGAAATCTTCATTTTAATAAAATTTCAGGTTATTCACATGCATATTGAAATTTGGGAACCCTGTTGCCTTTGACAGCATAGGAAACCAGCTTCCTGCTCTGGTACCTATGAAGGTGTGTAAGTGTATCCTGGGATGTCTGAACTGTGCCAGGAAGAAAGGTGGGGTCATCAAAAGAGCACAGGATCCAACACAAACTATACCTGAATTTGAAGCTCCACCACTTGCTAAATATATGGGAATGATAAGCAGGTCACTTAGCCTCTCCCAGCCTGTTTCCTATCTATAAACAGAGGATGACTACATCCTCTTCGTAGAATTGTCATGAGGATTAAATGAGGCAACATTCATAAAATAACCCAGGATGGTACATGAATATCGGTTCTCAATAAATGCAGTTCTTTCAAGGGATCAATAAGGAATGACTTTATTTTGCATTAAATAAATGACAAAAGTCAGTGCCTCAAAGCCAGTCCAGACCTCTGACATTTCCCCACATCAAGGCATGGGCTCATTTGCATCTTTCTCCACACGTGCTTTTTTCCCCTCGTTCCCGAAGTCTCAGTCGATGAGGGAGGGCAGGCTGCATTAGCAGAACTCTTGCCTTTGGATTGTGGCCTCCCTCCCATCTGTCCACATCCCCAACAGCCTACTTAATAGCAAGAGCAATAATGGGGTTCATTATGCATGCGGCTCTGCCATCGTTGCTGAGGAGAAAATTAGTTTGATGCCCTGAGCGACAGTTGAACTCTAGAAAGCGCCTAAATAAAATAAAAGACAAGGAAAATATATACATATACATACATATAATAAAGAGCGCAGTGAGAAAAGTTATAAAGAAGCAGCTCACAAAACTTACTCTTTGGCTGGTCCTTCTTGGCTCTCCGGGCAGGGTTCTTTGGTTTCTAAGAAGTGGTTTTATTAAAAGATGCCTTCTTCTTGGCTTCAGGTGGGGTGGTAGGAGAAAGTCTGGGATACACAGGCATGTGTGAGCACACACACACACACACTTTAAACATTTTGGGTCATAGTTTTAGATTTATGAAAAAGTTGTAAAGATAATACATTGTTGTTCAGTCACTAAGTCATATATGATTCTTTGTGACATCATGGACTGTAGCATGCCAGGCTCCTCTGTCCTCCACTGTCTCCTGGAAAGTGAAAGTGAAAGTCAATCAGTCGTGTCTGACTCTTTGTGACACCACGGATTATACAGTCCATGAAATTCTCTAGGCCAGAATACTGCAGTGGGTAGCCTTTCCCTTCTCCACGGGATCTTCCCAACCCAGGGATAAAACCCAGGTCTCCCACATTGCAGGCAGATTCTTTACCAGCTGAACCATGAGGAAGCCCAAGAATACTGGAGTAGGTAGCCTATCCTTTCTCCAGGGGATCTTCCTGACCAAGGAATTGAAACAGAGTCTCCTGTATTGCAGGCATATTCTTTACCAACTGAGCTATCAGTGAAGCCCACTGTCTCCTGGAATTTACTCCAATTCATGCCCATTGGGTTGGTGATGCTATCTAACCATCTCATCCTCTGCCGGGGACCCCTTCTCCTTTTGCCTTCAGTCTTCCCCAGGATCAGAATCTTTTCCAATGAGAGCTCATTTTACATGTTGTCTTATAACAATACAGAGTTCCCTTATAACCTTCACCTTGCTCTAATATTAATGTATTGTGTGACCATGGAATAGTTATCTAAGCTAAGTAATTAACATTCATACATAGTGTTAACTATAAGATTTCTTTGGATTTCTCCGCCTTTGCTTTTTCTGCTCCTGAATCTAATCCAAGACACCACATTGCATTTATCCCTCATGCTTCCTTAGTCATCTCCAATCTGTGAGTTTCTGTCTTCCTTAGTCTTTCATGACCTTAGTCCTTTTGAAAGCATACTAGTCTGGTATTTTATACAGTGCCTCTCTTTTTATTGTCAAAGAGTCTGATTCTCAGTTTGGGTTGATCTGGTGTTTTCTCATCAGTAGACTGAGGTACTGATTTGCAGCGGGGGGGGAGGGGGGAAGAAAATTATGGCAGTGGTAGACTTCTTATCACATCCCATCAGGGACACGCAGTAGCAGTGTATCTTATCACTGGTGATATTAGCCTTGGATACTTGGTTAAGGTGATGTCTCCTAGTTTCTCCACTGTAGAGTTGGTATTTTTTTCCTTTTCTGAACTCTGTTCCTTAAAAGCAAGTCATTCAGTTTAGCTACTCTTGAGGGAAGAGGAATTAACCCCACTTCTTGCAAGGAAGGGTATTAAGGAATTTGTGATCGTATGTCAAAACGCCATGGTAATGAACAAGTTTGGGGGAAGATACTCTGAGGCAGTGCCTGTGTCTGGTCTTCCTTAAAGTTATGCTCACTAGTTTTAGCACTTGCCAGTGGATTTTGCCTGCAGCAGTCATTACTTTGGTGTTCCAATGGTGATTTTTATTTCTCTTTCTTCTGCATATATTAATTAGAATTCTTTTGTAAGGAAGATTTGCTCCTTCTTTTGTTGTTTAGTCTCTAGTTCGTGTCCAACTCTTTTGCAACCCCATGGACTGTAGCAGGCTAGGCTCCTCTGTCCATGGGATTTTCCAGGCAAGAATAGTGGAGTAGGGTTGCCATTTCCTTCTCCAGGGGATGTTCTCAATCGAGGTATTGAACACACATCTCCTGCATTGGCAGGCACATTCTTTATCACTGAGCCACCAGGGAAGGCCCAAAACCAGATTTAGTGCTACAATATTTTATAACAATAGAACGTAGGTAGCTGGAGATATTACAGGCTAACAGACAATACGTAACCCCTAGGGGAGGAGTCAGCAGGGAATGTGGGTGAGGCCACCTGATGAGACTAAGAACCTTTCAGTGGACTGCTGGATGGATTGGATCTGCTGCTTCCGTTGTGAGCCTTCTTTGATGGTGACACCACTTTATAATTTACTTCATCATTTATTTGTATCAGAATGAATTCATGGGTATTTTCCTTTATTTGGGGGTTATAATCCAATATTATCATTATTTATTTTATTGCTCAAATTGTTCCAGCATAGCTATTAAGAGCTCTTTCGGGTTGACTCCTACATCTCTTTAATATAATTTCATCCTTTTGTTTGAGTACTTTCTTACTTTATGGCCCTCCAAGATGCTCCAGGCTCATCTTGGAGTTTCCTTCCCCACTTTTTAGAATCAGCCATTTCTATAAGGAGCTCTGGTTCCTTTTATTGGAGAATTATATTTAGAAACCAAGATTCCGGTCCTAGATGAACATTTTTAATTGCACAGTTTTGGGGTACACACTCAGGGCTGGATATTCTGCTACCTGCTTACATAGCCACGGCCTCATTAAATTCTCACTCCAGTCTCAGAACGGGTAATTGAGGGCATTTCTTCTTTCTCCCATAGGATGTTTTTCTTACAAGCTGTCTGCTAGTCCTCTCTGTGTAGCATCTTTCATGTTACATACATGAGCTTTTCTATATCCCCACCTTTGCAAAACCTCTCCCTTCTGCCTGTAATATCATTTTTATGTCTACCTCTTTTTTTATATATTTTTTAATTGTTTCTTTATTTATTATTTGTGGCTATGCTAGGAGTTTGTTGCTATGTAGCCTTTTATCTCGTTGTGTCCCATGGGGGCTACTTGCCAAATGCAGTCCATTAGCTTCTCATTGGAGAAGGCAATGGCACCCCACTCCAGTACTCTTGCCTGGAAAATCCCGTGGACGGAGGAGCCTGGTGCATTGCAGTCCGTGGGGTCGCTAGGAGTCGGACATGACTGAGCGACTTCACTTTCACTTTTCACTTTCATGGATTGGAGAAGGAAATGGCAACCCACTCCAGTGTTCTTGCCTGGAGAATCCCAGGGACGGGGGAGCCTGGTGGGCTGCCGTCTATGGGGTCGCACAGAGTCGGACACGACTGACTCGGCTTAGCAGCATCAGCAGCAGCTTCTCATTGCGGTGGCTTCTCTTATTGAAGAGCACAGGCTCTAGGGCACCAGGAGTTCAGTAGTTGCAGTTCCCTGGCTCTAGATCTCAGGCTCAGTAGTTCTGGTGCACAAACATAATTGCTCCAAGGCATGTGGAAACTTCCTGGATTAAGGATTGAACCCCTGTCTCATGCATAAGGAAGGCAGATTCTTTACCACTGAGCCACCAGGGAAACCCAAAGAACAGTTTTAAAGAGCCAGGCTGTATGTTGAGAAATGCTATGTTCATGTCAATCTTCTTGCAAAAAAGCTGTTACCATCCTGTTTTTCATTTTGAATTCAGAAAGGCTGACACAGACTCTGGGGGTGGTGGTTTAGTCACTAAGTCGTGTCTGACTCTTGTGACCCCATGGACTGTAGCCTGCCAGGCTCCTTTGCCTGTGGGATTCTCCAGGCAAGAATACTGGAGTGGGTTGCCATTTCTTCCTCCAGGGGATCTTCCCGGCCTAGGAATCGAACCCGGGTCTCCTGCATTGCAGGCAGATTCTTTGTTGACGGAGCTATGGGGGAAGCCCTACGGACTCTGGTGTGGCCTCTATTTAAACTTACGTCTCTTTGTCTTTGGTACTCTTGCTCCTGTCTTTTACGCTACCCTTCAGTAGGATTTCTGCTTCCTAAGAGATCCACCACTGTGCCCAGGTAGATTTGGAACACCCCCCCCCCCACTCCCCGCCTGTCTTGCATCAATAGCTGTTGCTTATTCTCTGCAGGGAAAGTTGACGAGAACCTTGACAAGAGACCTGCTATCTTTTGGTTAAAGTGGATATGTTATCATTACCTTGTGCAGAGGAATCTGATCATTGCCCCTAAAGACAGTTTTGTTATCTCTCGTTGCATATGTGATCGTTACCCGGAGGGCAGAGGTGCAAACACTGCCCTACAGGAATACCTATCATTATAGCTTGGCAAGTGGAAAAGCGATAATTAACTTGCACAAATAGATGGGATCATGGCATCACAATGTTATTGCATTTCTCTGAGAAATGGAGTCTTTAGTGTGCAAAAGACAGTGTGTTAATTACATTTATGGTAGAGATATGCTGGTTATATTGCCCATAATGATGATATCAATTGCATTTTCAGGTGAAAATTGGTATCATTGCCTTGCTGATCAACCTGTTGTAATTACATTGCAGGAAGAGATACAGTCATCCCCTTGCATCTGACACCTATGGAGATGGGGTCACGATGGGACAGGTGGAGTTACAATATTCTGCTCCATAGATCCTTGTTCATGGCTGGACACAGTATGTGAAAATGGGATCCTTTCTTTCCTGGAAGACCTAGAACCACTTTAGTTACAAATGATGTGCTTACTGGCCTTTGCCCTAAATAAAAATCAGGGGTCTCACAGCTGTTTTAAGTGTGCTGTATGTGAAAGTTTCAGACGTTACATTGAGAATGTGTGGAAGTGATGCTGGCAATGCTCAGGCACGCCATTTCCATTTTGTACTCTTGTTCGGCTCCGAGATGCCTCATGAGGAAACTTGGGATGGATGCCTTAGATGCCATAGGCCACATCGATAGGGAGGACTTAAAGGATAAAAGATCAACAGGGAAGAAAGAAACCCACACAGGCTCCCACAAGTCCAGCCATTCTAGCTGACGTGCCAGACCTGTGAGTGAGAGCATCTTAGATCACCCAGGTGTGCGAGTGCCTCCAGTTAGCTAGTGCAAACACGTGAGTGAGTCCAGCCAATGGACCCATAGAGCAGGGTCAGGATACCCAGTTGAGGGAATTCTCTGGTGGTCCAGTCGTTGGGACTTAGCACTCTCACTGCTGGAGTCCAGGTTGATCCAAGTTGTGCATTGCAGGGAAAAAAGAAAACAAGAACACTCAGCAGAGCACTAAGTTTTGGGGTCATTTGTTATACTGAATAAATAACTGAAATCGCTGTGTATATTTTAATGATATATAATCAATCCACAATGTGTTATGATAGCCTTTTTAACAGAATTGAAGCAATAACTTCTCCATTTACAATGCAAAGCAATTCACTGGTAATAGCTACAACTGCTCGAAAATGATCTAAAGCTTCATGAAACTGATTTAATATATATATTTATCCAAAGTATCTGATCATGTGTCCACTTGATACATAATGACTGCATCTCCATGAGCAACATCATAATAAAGGTTCTTTTTCTTTTACTCCTTCTGCTTTTTCTGAAATTGAATGATTACATTTACAGTGTGAAAAACCTGAAGTTGTTTATCCTGCAGCTAGTGAACCCTAGGTTCAAATTTCAGCTCTATTTTACTCTACCTGAGTGACCTTTGGTAGGTCCCTTAAACTCTTTAAACCTCCTATATAAATTGAGGGAAATAACTCCAAACTCACAGTGTCATTGAGAGAATTAAATATAATTTATGTATAGCTTTCTCATAGTTGATGAGACATGTGGTAGCATTTAAACTGTAATTCTTACTCATGTTTCTGATGTAATGGACAGTGACATTTCTCTTCAAGGATTGATCTGATAGATTTTTGTCAAAGAAAAAGACAAAGATTTATTTCAGAAGAAAATTTGGATGCTCCTTTGGTATAACTCAATAGCATATTGGCAGACAATCTTTTGTTTTGATTTCTGTCATACCAAGGTCCATTCAATTAGTGGTTCATTTCTTTATTTATCAAACATTGTATTCACAAAATAGCACCTTTTTCTATTTTATGTTACACTGTGATTACAAAGATGAATAAATTATACTGGGATGAAAGCATTCAGTTGTTACCCAGTATGGAAAAAAGAAAAAAAAAAAAGCCACAGGGAAATAAAGTTATTTGTCAAGGAGAAAGAAAGAGGGCAGTAGCTTGGGATCTCTATTAGATGTTTGAAGAACATCTTATAAAATATCTAAAATTAAAATTTGTATATATTCTAATATATATATAATTTATATAATATATAACATATATTTTTCAGGTGTGGTGAGGATATGAGGCAATTCTAACTCATACTTTGCTAATGGAATATGCATTGGTTTAACCACTTTGAAAAGTTGTTTGGTAATATCTATTGAAAAACGTACTTCTACCTTATGCCCCAGAAATTCCAAACCTTGGTATAAATACATGAGAAATGAGAGTATATGTCCTCCAATAGAGATATACAAAAATGTCCTAGCAACCATAGTCATAATAGCTAAAAACTGGAAATGATCAAAATGGCTATCAGCAGGGAATGAATAAATAAATGATGTTATAGCTATATAATAGACTGGTATTTAACAATAAGAATGAAGACACTACTTATATATGCCATAACATGGATGCATCTCAGACATTATGCTGAGTGAAGTAAGTCAAATTAAAAAAAAAACATTATTTCATTTATTTGAAATTTGGGAACAGACAAAAATTTTTATGATGATAGAAACAGCAGTCTTCTCTGGTTAGGGGAAAGGTATTGACAAAGAAAGTATATGAGAATATTCTAGATATGATCTAGGTTACTAGGCTGTATGGACACATAAAAACATAGCAATCCATACATGTAAGATCTGAATCCTCTACTATATGTGTGTTATGCATCCATTAAAAATAAATTGATAAAAAGTAATATCTTTGGAGTTTGGTCTAGGGAGAGCTAGTGAAACCAGCATTCGGGTCTCAGGGATGTGGGTGAATGTGGTACCCACTGAGGCAGAGATGCCCCAATACCAGGAGTTTAGAGGTGCGTCTCTTTGGTTCTTCTGTCTAGCTGAATGGACAGGGCTCTTCCTGTCTTTTCCTGCCACAGAACTAGCACCAATGGAGAAATGTAACCGCCCTTAAACTGAAGCTAAATTTCCTGATGTTCTCTGTTCTCACAAAGAGTATGTCACACTGAATTTCCAATTCTGGCCTGTCTGCGGTGCTCCTTTTTCAGGCCTGGAGGGCTTTCAAGATTGAACATCCACTCAAACCAAATGACAAGAAGCAAAACCTGCTATTAGACTCTTGTCATTCCCTGGGCAAGAGCTGCGTGCTGCCCCTGCTGTTTCCCCACTGGGTCCTCTGACATTCCCTGAGACCAGGCCAAGCTCTGGGGTTAGCCCCTCCAGGCTGGCCTTAAAGAGAACTCAGGGATGTCTGGGCCGGACCCCAGAGACAGGGTCCTGGGCCAGAGACCTCTGGTCTCCAGGCCAGCAGAGTCACCACGCAGACAGATTTATGAGCCATTGGCGAAAGAGCTGGCATTCTTGTGGCCATCTCTCTACCTCTTCCTTTCCACATGACCTTATTCTTAGCCATATCCTCATGTCCTTAGATGGCTGTTGCCTTTTGGTAAATTGGTAATTGGAAAAAAAAGCACATTTTATCATAGGCCTGTGGTTGTCCATCCTGAACCCCTCAGGGCAGCAAGCTGCCTGAAGCTTCCTAGTCTGAATTTAGCAGCATTGACACAAAGAGGACATCCTCTCCTAACCAGTTGCAGTTTCCTCCCAGGGGACCTACTTCCAGGATTGATATGCTAAAAAGGCCATAATTTTGTTTTCAGTGAGGATGGTTTGTTTTCAAGGAGGATTGGAGCTCCTTAAAGTCAGATTAGCCTGTTTTAAGTCTTTTATCTTCCATTTACTGGTTCTCTAAATTTAGATGAGATAAAGCAAGACAATATATGTATAGTTCTTTGCAGGCAACTACAAAGTTTCAATGAATAGAAGAAATTATAATTTTTATTCATGGTTAACATGGGGCCATCTTTCCTGTTTGGAATTTTCATACTTTATAAAGGCAGGTCATTCACAATGCCCTTTTATATTCTCGATTAATTATCTACTTCTTTTATCAAATTATTAAATACAAACAGCATCTTTCTCTCCATCACTCAGTTTAGAGTCTCACTCATATTCACATAGACCTCCTGGTCAGTTTCTCTTCCTGTCCATTCCCACTGCCATTAACCACTCCTGTGCCCTTATCTTTTCATACTGGGATTCGTACCTCCACTTGGTGCCTCCTTCTCCTCTACTGATCTTAAACATAGCTTCTAGTCTCAGATCCCCTAATCTCAGCTTTCAGGATTTCACATTCTTATTCTATTGATCCAACTTCTCAGCGGATTTCTACTTCTTTCCACATCTCTCTAACAACTCTGAGGACCTTTCCAGCACTTCATTTTGAAATTGCCTTCATCTCTTCTCCTATCTGTGCCTATCAGCACAGTAACTGACAAAATTACTACACACATTTTCTTGTGAATATATGGCCACACTTCATTGGTCTATGCAAAGACACATGACCCAAGATGAGTCAATTAGAACTATTCCCAGAGAATCTATAATTCTCTTAAGAAGGTATCAGAATGAATAATTATATTCTTCAGAAGACATCATTAAGAAAATAAAAATACAAGTCAAAGAACAAAATATGCTGTGTATCAGATAGAACACATAAAGAGATTTACAACTCAGTAAGAAGACAGACAACCTGAATTTAAAATGAACAAAACGTTTGAATAGACATTTCACCAAAGAAGACAAAAATGATTAACAAGCACATGAAAAGGTGATGGACATGATCAGGCTTTAAGGAAATACCACTTCATATACATTAGAATGACTATAATCCAAAAGACTGATAATAATACATAGTAAAGGTGTAAAGAAACTGGAAATCTCATATATTTTTGGTGGCAATGTAAAACATTATAGCCATTTTTGAACACAGTTTGGAAGTTTCTGAAAAAAATTAATATCATATTTACACATACCTTATAGTCCAATAATTCCACTTCTAGGCATATATTAAGAAAAATAAAAATATGTTCACTGAAAGACTTGTAAGTGAATATTGACAACAACATTATTCATGATAGCCAAACAATAGTGAAAACAATCCAATTGTCATCAACTGGTGAATGGAAAACAAATATGATATACTCAGCAGAAAAGGAAACTATTGATACATATTAAAACATGGTTAAACCTCAAGCCATTATGCTAAGTGAAAGAAATCAGGCATAAAACTTGAAATTGTATGATTGCTATAATAACAAATTTCCAGAAAACACAAATCTATAAAAAAAGGAAATAGTGGTTGCCTGGCATTGAGGTTTAGAATGTGGATTGATAGCAAATGAACACAAAAGGAGATGTTTAGAATGATGCCAAATTTTCCAAAAGTTGGCTTGTGTGATGGTTGTGGAACTGTATACATTTATTAATAATCATTGAACTATATATTATAATAAAATTGGTGATTGTTATAGTATATACTTGTTTTGTTTTGTTTTAAAGCAGGGACTAAGTGGGATCTAGAAGCCCTGTCAGAGATGGAGCTGTTTTCCTCCAGTAATGATTCAGAATAATACTGTTCATTCCCATTAAGCAGCATATACTTGATTTCTGTTAAGCATGTGGTCAGCTAATCTTGTTATTTTCTTTGCTTCTGCATACTCTAGTTGCACTTTTGACTTACTATCTTTATTGTACCCCTTTAATGAAGTGCTTTCCATTTTCTTAAGACCATATATTCAGAAACTGGCCAAGCTCAATTTGAATTTTATTCTTGACTCAGATTTTATTAAGACCACCACATTTTAGGTGTCTCAGTTTTTGTCTGTGAGTATGAAAAACACATTCTTGGCTCCTTTTTACAAATTCATGACTACAGAGATAGACTGCTGCTGCTGCTGCTGCTGCAGCTAAGTCGCTTCAGTTGTGTCCAACTCTGTGCGACCCCATAGATGGCAGCCCACCAGGGTCCTCTGTCCCTGGGATTCTCCAGGCAAGAACACTGGAGTGGGTTGCCATTTCCTTCTCCAATGTGTGAAAGTGAAAAGTGAAAGTGAAAAGTGAAAGTGAAGTCGTTCAGTTGTGTCCTACTCTTCGCGACCCCATGGACTGCAGCCTACCAGGCTCCTGTCCATGGGATTTTCCAGGCAAGAGTACTGGAGCGGGTTGCCATTGCCTTCTCCCAGAGATAGACTAGAAGAGGCCAATGACTGATTCTAACATACATCAATTGCTCTGTTCCCCTACCTGATAATGAGCACCAACCCAGGAGAATCAGTGAGCATTAAATCTCATAATAACAAACAGAAATGTGCAGTATCATTATCACTAAGCCAACACCATTAAAGGCTAGTGTTTATTGACACTTTAGGTGACTGGATGATACCTCTCCAGGCCGAGCTAATGAAGAGAACCTCTCCATTACCTCTTATCAAGATTTAGCAGCATCCCCGGCTACCCAATGAAGATGGAAATTACTGGGCAAGCATTTCCATTAGCCAGGTGCTGGCCTTCTGTCATAATGCATGCACTCACGGACAGATTTGTAGACTCAGAAATCCAGCTGGTTGAGGTTTTAGTTTTTGCCTGTTTGCAAAAGCCTGTGCCCTCAGATGTTTTGCTCTTCTCCCCAGTATAGTGCAGAAGTGGTTGTTTCTGTGGATGGCTCTCCTGCTGCTTGTCTCAGAAACAAACAAGACCAGAGCATAAATGTGAAGGTCTTTTGGTTTTTGTATTTCTTAGAATCCCACAAGGGTCCTTATTTACTGATGGGATCTGTTTATTCAACTCCAGTCATCCAAAGACAATCTCCATAAATCTGTCATTTCTACATTCTATCTGCCCTGATGGCTCAGAGGTAAAGAATCTGCCTGCCAGTCCAGGAGACACAGGTGAAGTGGGTTCCATCCCTGAGTCAGGAAGATGCCATGGAGAACGAAATGGCAAGCCAGTTTAGTATTCTTGCCTGGAAAGTTCCATGGACAGAGGTGCCTTGAGGGCTACAGTCCACGGGGTCACAAAGAGTAGGACATGACTGAGCACACACACACACACACATCAACACTGTTAATTAATTACTTTTTTCTTGAAACCACCTCAAAATTTAACCTTTTTATTTGTCCATGAAGGATATGTAATTTCATTATCATTAATGAAAGATAAGATTTTAAAAAACCACATTAAAGCAAACACATGTGTAAAGTAAACACATACTTATAAATTGCTATTTGCCAACCCAATATGCTTCTTAACTTTCGATATTAATAAGGCATGCTTATTTTTTTTTCCTAAGAGTAGCAATGCACCCAGAGAGAAAACGACATTTCCCAATCTCCTTTGCAACTAAGTTGGTCCTGAATTTGGTTCTAACAAGATTAAGGAGAGGACCCAAGGGGATTCTGGGAAAACTCTTCAAAGAGTTGGAGGCAGCTAGCATAAGCCTTTGCTTATCCTCTTTTTCCTGCCCTAAACATGGGCACAATGTTTAAGATGAAGTGGCCATTTGAAAAACACTCTGCTGATTGAATGCAGTGTGTGTAACAATGTCTTTCCTGGAAACAAAGGTCATTTTTATTTTTCACTGTTTCACTGTCAGCCACAGGTAAGCTTTTGAGGGCCCAAAGTGGCTTTCTCCCATCTGATTGTACATTATGGTAGACAGCCCTTGCCTTCTCTCTGTCATTGTAGGAGATTTAAATGGTTATGGGATGAATTCAAATTTGTTCTACCATAAATACTTACAAGGCCAGTATTTATTTGTATTAAAGGACCAGCTCATAGCCAGCCTTGTTTCCTAACACAACTTTTCCTCATGGGAATACAGGCACACAAGTGACCTTATCCTTTGTTCTAGGTTAGAGCGATAACTACTGACTCTCTCTGAGTTTTAAGGAAAGTGATATTTGGTTACTTAACCCTTTGCTTACTATTTGAATAGGAAGTTCAGCACCAATAAGCCAAAAGAGCAGTAGTTTATATGGTCAGTTTCTGAGCACAAAATCTTTATCTTATTTTACTATCCCAAATGATGAGCACCTAAGAATGCAAAGTTCTTCCTCAATGATAGGTAAGAAAAAAATTATTTGAAAAGATGTTAGAAATAACATTGGCTGTTACTTAATATTTATTGAATTTGTTCTGTACATTAAATGCATGTGTGCATACTAATCAAGTCCGATTCTTTGCAGCTCCATGGACTGCAGCCCACCAGGCTCCTTTGTCCATGGAATTTTCCAGGCAAGAATATTGGATTGGGTTGCCATTTCCATCTCCAGGGGATCTTCCCCATCCAGGGATCGAACCTACGTCTCCTGTGTCTCCTGTGTTGGCACGTGAATTATTTACCATTGAGCTATCTGGGAAGCCCAACTAAATGCATACTCATATCTAATTTTCAAGCAATCCTATGAGGTAGCTATTATTGTTTTATTATTATTGTTATTACTATTATTACTCTATTTTACATTTGAGGAAATTGAGTCTTAGAGAAATTAAGTCCCTTCCTCAGGATCACCCAGTGAGTAATAGGAATGAGAAATAAAATTCTTCCTTGCATTAATCTAAAGTAAAAAATTTCAACTATTGCTATCCTTTAGGGATGTGAGTATAAAAATATCCTTATATCTTTGTATGTTGGCTAATTTCTATCAATTATTTACACTTAAATTATTACAAAATATTGATGTTTAGTCATATTTTATGTTAATTCAATAAAACCCTTTATAAACTTAATAATATGAACCAATTAACTTACTGACCCTTGGCAAGTTATTTATTTATATTTATTTATATTTAATTAACACATATGGCCTTAACTCTGTGTCAAGTTCTGTCCCAAGGACTCTACAAATTATTGCCCATTTAATTCAGATTTTAAGTCAATGAATTATATACTCCATTCAGACAAGAGGAAACTGAGGCCTGGGCAGTTAAGTAACTTATTAACACCAGAAGTCATACACCTAGTAACAGATTCAATGCCAATACCCTCATCTGCAAAATGAGAAGATCACCATGGATAATCTCCAAACTTCTGTCACTGCTGGCTTTCTATGAGCTGTGAATAATATTGTCTTTCTGGTTTTACTAATGACTGGTTGATTGGTTGATGATATGCTGTTACAGAGTACTAGCTTTAATAGCTGTCTCTACCATGAATATTTTTCTCAGTTCAAAAAAAGTCAGCCTTTTCCTTCTATGTTTTTCTAAAACTTCAGTTTGTAATCCATGTGAGTATAGCTGGTAAATAAGTTAGAATCACTTCCCAAAGACAGACCTGTGACAAAACGGTTTCTTCCTGGATACTGGAGGATGGTCTTCTCGATGAAGTTTGGGCTGTCTTTATGACCAGCTGGCAAACATCTCCAGATCAGTCACAACTTTTGGCTGTCACAGGAGACAAGGCACAATAACAGAAGTCAGATGGCCTAACACTGACTTGACCATGCCCTGAACTAGAACCTGGCCCTTGATCAGCTTTGGGAATTCGAATGTCAGTGGTTCAAGCACACATTCTTAGAAAGATTGACAGCTTCTGTGTATGTGGGAAGTTACAAATCATTGCTGGCAGAGCAGTGGTATAAATCACTTTCCTAGGATCCTCCCAGTGTGCACAGAGATGTCCCCCATATGAACTCCTCAGATGGTAAGTTGCTGTCATAGAGGGCAAACAGTTTTGCTAGTTATTATTGATGTCTTAGCTCCTTGTAGCTCCAACTACCAGTGAGCTTCACTAACAGGCCTGGTATGTTCCATTACATGAGTTCACTCTGCCCAGCTTATTTCCGCAGTGCCCTATTGTGACAGATGGTGTTAGTGACTCCTACTCGACTCCATCTTATCCAAAGGATGTCCTTATCTTTTATCTACTGGGAGTATGGACTGCTAATGACTCATACCCTCTTCTGGAGACTCTTCCTTGGCTGATGGGGGCTGCCTTGTCCGGATGCCTAGGAAGTCATACTCCTTTCCTGGAGGTGCCCCATTACGAATAACTGACGCTGATGCATGGCAGTCTAGACTCCTTTGCCTGGGCGTGGACCGGGAGTAGGGGAGGAGCAGAGAGTGTATTTCATCCTCAGAACTCTCGGTGGGATCAGAATAAGGTGAGATTTTTCCTGAACTCTCTTGTCTATCCTACTCCCTCACTACCTTGGAGGTTTCTCTTGAAAGCAGTCCCTCAATAAATCACTTTATACACAGTTCTGAATTGATCAAGGCCAAAGCTCTAAGCCAAAGTTCATAGGATTCTTGACTTTAGCTTCTGAGTCCCACTCAGCTTTTGGTTTACAGGTGTCCCTCTGAAATGGCAGTGCCTCTTTGCCATCTGAGCACCAAAGCCTTTTTCTTTCTCCTTGTATTCTTTTCAAACAATAGAAACTCTTTCCCTTTAACATATTTAGCCAGCGCTGCTACTCCTACACAAGGAGGATGGACAGAAGTCCAGAGCCAGGAGAGGAAATATTCTGCATTCCCTGGAGAATCAGTGACCAATGGAGATGGTATTCAATTTAACCAGGAACATGCACTTAAAATAATTTATAATATTTCACAGCAAGGGTCAACCCCTGAACAAGGAAATTGAAGAGATCTTAATTGGAAACTACTTGCTGCATTTGAGAAGGAAGGTCAGATGAAAAGAAAATTGATTTCTCTCATAGACCACACAGTTCCCAGATATCCCAGAGTGTGATGCTCAAAATTCTTAAAGAATCCAGAAATGCAAGACACAAAGGAAAATAACAAAAGTGCGCTCATTTAAAAACTGACCAAGAGGCGTTCTGTCTCTAGCTATCCTGGATATCTAAAGATGTGGAACGTTTAACTGAACTGTTAAAACTCAAATGTTTTGCTGATGTTTGGGTATGAAATTTGTTTTTTTATCATCTGTCAGCTTCACTCTGCATATTTTTTTTTAATGAAAGAACCAGAATGATCATTAGCGTTAGTCCATTGTAAGTGGAAGCAGAAGATGAAATAAAAAGAGATGCATGGAAGACATTTGTCGTGAATGTCTAAATGAAAGTAAGTTTAACCCTCGAAAAAGCCAGAAGAGGATTTAATGTGCTGATGTTTCAAAACTACTGTTTAATATAATGAAATATGATTTGCCCAGATGTCATTTTAAAATTTAGATAATAAAAGCTCTGAGGGCAAGGCAATTTTGTCTAGAAATTGGCAAAAGAAAAGGCTAATCATGTAACGAATAAATATAACAATTTTCAATAAATATTTACCAAAAGCTCATTCATGGCCAAAAATATTTTTAATTTTTTTTTAAAAAGAAAGGTAAACAGATACAATGAGTGGCAAGCATGGTGCCAAGGAGCATGTACCACTTCCTGATGCAGAATATGAAAGTGTCTTGGAGGAAGCAATAGACGAAGCAGACCATTCCAAATAGGTAAGATTTAGATAGGTATAAATAGATGTTCAAAGGAAGATGTCAGTGACAAGAAATAGCAGGGCCATATGTTCATAGGAAGGAAAGAGTAGGTAATGCTCAAGGAAGAGAAAAAAATTTTCACTTAGGATACTGCAAAGAAGTGTAGGAGATGAAAGGTATATTGGAGCTGTGGGATGAGAAGTATGGTATTTAATGGTTCAAGGCCTGTTAGGATGTGTATGCTGTTATTAAAACAGAAAGATCTTAAAGATGGACCACCAGGAAGAATGATATGACAGTGATCTAAATTGAACAAATAAGGCTCTGATGCCCAGGGCATGCGGAGAAGGCGATGGCACCCCACTCCAGTACTCTTGCCTGGAAATCCCATGGACGGAGGAGCCTGGTGGGCTACAGTCCATGGAGTCGCTAAGAGTCAGACACGACTGAGCGACTTCACTTTCACTTTTCACTTTCATG
>NW_011495059.1:4069258-4098501 GCF_000754665.1 Bison bison bison | reverse complement strand
AAGGAAATGGCAACCCACTCCAGTGTTCTTGCCTGGAGAATCCCAGGGACGGTGGAGCCTGGTGGGCTGCCGTCTATGGGGTCGCACAGAGTCGGACACAACTGAAGTGACTTAGCGGCAGCGGCAGCGGCCCAGGGCATAGTAGGAGTCAAGGAAAACCAATTTGAATAGAGAAGGGAAGATCAATGATGCCAGCCACTACAGAAAGAATGAGGAGGGTGATGGTCAAGTAGGACTTGATAGGAAGTTTGGTCAACCAAAGGCTGATTCTTATTCTATATTCCCAACTCTTGGGTTCCTCCAAAAAGCCAACCTCAACAGTAGTCATGGTTTATTTGGGAGGTAATCCCAGGAAGAACAGGGAGGGAGTAAGGACAGTGAAGCAGGGATGGGAGAAGAGTCAGTGAGAGGCACATAGTGAGCAAGCGATCCCCCTAGAGGCATCTGCAGAATGGATCTACAGTTGCCCCCAGAGAGGGAGGAGAAAGTTGAGATCATCCTCAGTGACGGCAGCCCCTAACTGGTGGAGTATTGTCTGTAGGGGCCTTAAATTCCCTTTTCTATGGATTGTCGTGCTTGGGTAGAGCAAACTCCTCTGACCTTTCTCAGGAAGAGAAACAGAGAAATGTTAGCACTAGAATTATACAAGGAATCACCTACTGAAGCCTCAGACAAGCTTAGAAGTAGACAAAGGGATTTGTAGTAGGAATCTAAGTAACAGCGACTCCAAGTACCCACAAGGGCCAGGTACTTGAAAGTGACTTCCAACTTCAAGGTCACCTGACAATATGATGGCTGCTGGAATTCAGCTATCATATCTACTGTGTGGGGAAAAGAAGACTCAAAAAGGACTCCATTTAAAAGAGCCCACTGCATTTAATCAGATCTCTTATAAGTATCACATAAAGTCTCAATTGCTAGAACTTAGTCATATGACCAAATCTTGGTACAAGGAAGGCTGGGAAATATAATATTTTATTTGGGCACTTTAACGCTCCACATAAAAATATGATTTTTTTTTATGAAGCTAGAAAGGGTAAATTGATGTTGGATGGCAGCCAGCAGTCCCTGCCATGCCATATAAAAGTACACTTAAGTCAGGGTTTTAATTTCCTTTTTATTTATCAGTCTTATGTACCACCCACTAGATTTCTAGTTCCTTGAAGATGGGAACTGGGTTAGGTTTGCTGTGTTATTATTCACTATGACTCACACACTGAGGTTTATTTTTCCCCAACATAGTCTAGCCTACTTTATTCATTTTGGCTTTTCAAGTAAGGAAATCAGTATCATTACTCCAATTAAAGAGGAGAGTGAAGATACCCAATAACTAGTCATAATGAAAAGTCAGGAATTCCCAAACCTCAATTTCGGGCTTCATCAAAAAAGCAGGTGGGCCCTAGAGATGGAAATTATGGGTTATTTGACATATTGAATTCTTCAAAATAGACAAATATACTGCACAGAGCCCTTTTCGGATAGAATTTTTCTTCATTTCCCGGTATATGCACTCTTCTACACATAAATCTATACTACTATCCTCTGGCCTTAGTCAGGCCTGAATGTACTTTTAAAAATACCTTCCATGATAACTAGATATGTCTCTTTAGTAGCAGTGGACCTGGGCTCAGTGGACTGGGGTTTGAGAGTCCATTTTCTTGATTACCAACAAGCAGACACTGACAAGCCATTTACCATCCCCAAGCTTTAGTGCTGTATCATACTGCAGAGGTTATTTGAAGGAAAGGAATATTTGAAAAGCTCCTGCATAGCTCTTAGCATTATAAACAATCAGAATATGAGCTTTAATCAGAATTAGTTGTGTCCAAGACCACAGAGAATTCCGACTTGATCTTTAGCTCTTTTAACAGTTGTGAGAAATTTCTGCCACCAACCTGAAATGCTGTGAGGAACCCCCTGAAATTCCTGTTCCATCTCCTAGATTCTCGGGCATCTGGCCTTGACTTTCCCCAGGATGCAAAAGAGGCCTCCAACTAACAGATCCCAGAGGGAGCATTTCTGAATGGTTCTTCCAAGCACAATGAATCAATTCCTTCTCCCTGCATATTCTGAGAATTAGCAGAGAGCGCATACATATTTCAGAGTTACTTCTTAATACAATTATAGTTCATTTAGCCAGCAATTACAGTAATAGAAAGATTGGCAACCACTGCAAATCAGGTTTAAAGGAATTGATGGCCCGAACTGCTAAAAATTCATTTTGCCCCACTTTAGTAGTAGATGTGCTGGGCTTGAGACCCTATGTAGGGAGTGGAGGTTGGGGAGACCAGGCAGCCCAGTGGGGTAAGTTAACTAACCATGGTGGCCATTTTGCTGCTGCTGCTGCTGCTAAGTCGCTTCAGTCATGCCCGACTCTGTGCAACCCCATAGTCGGCAGCCCACTAGGCTCCCCTGTCCCTGGGATTCTCCAGGCAAGAACACTGGAGTGGGTTGCCATTTCCTTCTCCAATGCATGAAAGTGAAAAGTGAAAGTGAAGTCGCTCAGTCATGTCCAACTCTTAGCGACCCCATGGACTGCAGCCCACCAGGCTCCTCCATCGATGGGATATTCCAGGCAAGAGTACTGGAGTCGGGTGCCATTGCCTTCTCTGATGGTGGCCATTTTAGGCACTGACAAAAAAAACAAATGTTTACAATATTAAGCAAATGATGTTTGGAGAATTCCCTGGCAGTCCAATGGTTAGGACTCAGTGCTTTCACTACCAGGGCCTAGGTTTTTTATAAATATATATATTATATATATATATATTATATATATATAAATTAAAAAATATATATATATATTTTAAAGGATGGTTGTGTTGGGAGGGTGCTCTATTGCACAGGTAAACCCCATATAATTTTCAATCCCCAGGTAAATTTTCACTAAGCTTCCTGTAAGCCTGGAAGACAATTACTTCTCATTCTCTTAAATAAAAATTCATGCCTGATTCATTCTCTTTTGAATACTTAGTGCCTAGATATCTAAGGGCTTCCCTGATAGCTCAGTTGGTAAAGAATCTACCTACAATGCAGGAGACCCTGGTTCGATTCCTGGGTAGGGAAGATCCCCTGGAGAAGGGGTAGGCTACCCACTCCAGTATGCCTGGGCTTTCCTTGTGGCTCAGCTGGTGATGAATCTGCGTGCAATGCGGGAGACCTGGGTTCGATCCTGGGTTGGAAAGAGCCCCTGGAGAGGGGAAAGGCTACCCACTCCAGTGTTCTGGGCTGGAGAATTCCATGGACTGTGTAGACCACGGGGTCACAAAGAGTCGGACATGACTGAGCGACTTTCACTTTCACTTTCAGATATCCAAATACAAACAGTATCTGTGTAGAAGACCTCAGTACATGTTTGTACCTAGAAATGATTTTTAAAAGCAACAAAGTCTAAGTATCTAAAGACAAAACAGCAAAAATAAAGAGACAAAGCAGAGTCAGAAGATGAAAGATTGAGCAGTATTTATGAGATACATATGTCAAGGAAAGAGAGAAAGTAAAAGAAGGAAAGGAGGGAGGGAGTAAGGGAAGGGGAGAGGAGGAGAAAGAAAGACAGAAGAAAGGAAGGGAAGGAAGGAAATCTCTCCCTGAATTGAAGACAAGTCAGTGCTTGCAGGTGAAAATAGAGTCATAACTGACAACTTGTTGAAATATAAGCAGGAAAAATAATTTTTCCAGTCATTGAGGCAGAAAAATATATTCATACTTCACTGAATACTTCACTGTTCATCATACTTTAGTGTTGCAACCTTGGTCTTCCTGCCACCCCCTTAAATAGTTCTTCCATAATATGATCAGAGTGAGCTTTCTACCCATGAATCTCCTTGTGCAGCTCACTCGCTTGGAACTCTGCACTGGTTCTCCCTGTTTACCTTGTGAGAACCAAATTCCTAGGCAAGACATGGTCTACACCCCTCTGCCCTGTCTGGTCTCCTGCAACTGCTGACTTTTCACTGTCACAAGTGCCGTAGAAGAGCGTGCTATTTCATCTACAAAAGGTGCCCTTCCCCCTGTCTATTCCCACCTCTCACTTTTTACTCCTAACTTTTTTCATCTTCCATTTCCCCCAGACAGTCTTCCCTGCATCTCCTTCTCAAAAATCCCTCTAGCCTGTGCTGATATTCAACTAGGACATAGTTCTACTGAAGTTCTTGTGTTTTGTTGAATTTTTCCATGTCTGTTCCATGCAGTTTCTCCCACCAGCTTATGGCTGCCCTCAGGTCGAGTGTATGTTCTAACATTTAGAATGGCATCTAGTTGAGAAACCATTAGGTGTAGGATGCACTTGTTAACTTGAATCATGGAAAAATAACTGGGCCATATATGAAGCACAGAGAAGTCAGGGAGAGGGGCGGTAAGATGAGGACTTTAATGTTACACCTGCTATTGTAAGGACCACCTGTCTTTCCTGGGTCCCCAGAAACTTAGGAACTTCTTGGCCAGTAGTTTCATTTAGTCCTGTAATCTCTAGTTTTGGAGACAATTTAGAAAGAAAGAAATCAGAAACAAGGCCTTTAGTTTTCATCTTGATTGTATTATTTTATCACTATCATAGAACAGAGAGATCCATAGTGATTTATGGCAAGTGGAAAAGGCCCCAAGGCTGGAGTGTGCCTGGAGAATTTTGAAGAAGGCTAGTGGGTCAAGCCAGGCTTCAGCAATACGTGAACCGTGAACTTCCAGATGTTCAAGCTGGTTTTAGAAAAGGCAGAGGAACCAGAGACCAAATTGCCAACATCTGATGGATCATCAAAAAAGCAAGAGAGTTCGAGAAAAACATCTATTTTTGCTTTATTGATTATGCCAAAGCCTTTGACTGTGTGGATCACAACAAACTGTGGAAAATTCTGAAAGACATGGGAACACCAGACCACCTGACCTGCCTCATGAGAGACCTGTATGCAGGTCAGGAAGCAACAGTTAGAACTGGACATGGAACAACAGACTGGTTCCAAATAGGAAAAGGAGTACGTCAAGGGTGTATATTGTCACCCTGCTTATTTAACGTCTATGCAGAGTACATCATGAGAAACGCTGGACTGGAAGAAGCACAAGCTGGAATCAAGATTGCCGGGAGAAATATCAATAACCTCAGATATGCAGATGACACCACCCTTATGGCAGAAAGTGAAGAGGAACTAAAAAGCCTCTTGATGAAGGTGAAACAGGAGAGTTAAAAAGTTGGCTTAAAACTCAACATTCAGAAAACGAAGATCATGGCATCTGGTCCCATCACTTCATGGCAAATAGATGGGGAAACAGTGGAAACGGTGTCAGACTTTATTTTTGGGCTCCAAAATCACTGCAGATGGTGATTGCAGCCATGAAATTAAAAGACGCTTACTCCTTGGAAGGAAAGTTATGTCCAATCTAGATAGCATATTGAAAAGCAGAGACATTACTTTGCCAACAAAGGTCCGTCTGGTCAAGGCTATGGTTTTTCCAGTGGTCATGTATCTGTGAGAGTTGGACTGTGAAGAAAGCTGAGCACTGAAGAATTGATGCTTTTGAACTGTGGTGTTGGAGAAGACTCTTGAGAGTCCCTTGGACTGCAAGGAGATCCAACCAGTCCATTCTGAAGGAGATCAGCCCTGGGATTTCTTTGGAAGGAATGATGCTGAAGCTGAAACTCCAATACTTTGGCCACCTCATGCGAAGAGTTGACTCATTGGAAAAGACTCTGATGCTGGGAGGGATTAGGGGCAGGAGGAGAAGGGGACGACAGAGGATGAGATGGCTGGATGGCATCACTGACTCGATGGATGTGAGTCTGAGTGAACTCCGGGAGTTGGTGATAGACAGGGAGGCCTGGCGTGCTGTGATTCATGGGGTCGCAAAGAGTTGGACACGACTGAGCAACTGAACTAAACTGAACTGAGTGGGTCAGGAACCAAGAAATCTACAGGGGGAAAAGTAGATGCAGTCAAAATGGTAATAGAGGGCCCAATTATGGGAACTGTTGGTCATGAAGATCTTTGACATTTATTTTGGATGAGATACAAAGCTATTGAAAATGTCTTGAGCAACACAGTGACATCTTATCAGGATCGCTCTGGCTCTCTTGGATGAGTAGGGGCAAGATTTGAGGTAGATCAGTTAGAAAGCGTCTATGCTTATCTAGGTGCAGGGGTGTGGGGGGTAGTGGGACAAGATGGTGGCCATGAGGAGAAAGGAAGTGGTTGTGGTGTGGGTATATGTTAAATGTAGAGCTAATAGGATTTCCTGGTAGATTGCATGTAAGTTGGTACTTACAGGAAGATCAAGTAGGAGACAAGCAGGGGCAGAGGAAAGAAGAACAGAAATGAGGAAAGTGATGGAAATTCTGTGTCATTCTAAGGCTTCTGCTAAAAATAAAAGGGATAAAGGCCACTGTAACTTGACAGGCCATGAAACTGGTAAAACCAAAGACCCAGTAAGATCACTGAAGCAGAAGAGACTGTTCTCTTACGTGTCAAAGTGTCCAGTCCCTGATGGTATGCCAGAGACCCTGCACTGATGGTACAACCTGAGTGGATCAGGAAATAAGAGATCACCTTGAGGACACATTTGGAAAGGAGTATGACTGAGACACTACAGTGGGTTAAGAATGCCTAGTACCTCCATCGTTAAACATCAAAACACAAAGCTATTATTATAAATTGGTCCAGGTTCACCATCGATACAAGAAGATGAACCTGACCACTGCAGCTAATTAAAGCTTGGGAGAAGGGTAGGTGAGTCGTGGTCAGAACCCCTCTTTCAGCTCTGGCTTTCTGGGTCCTGCCCCCTTTCCTTAGTCCTGGTATCAGGTGCCAACACCATGTTCAAATAGCTAAATTCAATCTCAGGTCATCTTGGTCTCCCCTATCCCAAGCCAAGATGATCTACCTTCGTCTTACTCCTCCACCAGCTCCAATCTGCAGCTTCAGGGCAATTTCATAGAGGGTTACTTACCAGTTTCTTCTTCTTCAGACACATGCTCCATGAAGTGAATCCAGAGAACTAAATCCTCTCTTTATATCACCTTCCATCTTTGACCTATGTATTTTATTGTCTCAAGTGAGAATCCTCTGCTCTTATTCTTAGCACTTTACAATTTTACTCCCTGAGAAATCCTGGTCAGGTGAGGTCAAACAGGTGGGAGAAACTTAGATCAGTATAAACTTAGCCATCATTTGCAGGGTAAATTTAATATTCTCAGTTGTCTGATTTGGTGTTGTACAAACTTTATTATGACAGAGATCCTTCAGGGCTCTTGGCCAGGAAACTCAGAAAAAAATATGTGTATAATATATATGTATATACTTTAATATGATTATATATATATAACATATAATATTATAATATAAACATATGCATTATATATCATATATGATGTTATATATATTTAAGTTAATATATATCATATAATATAATGTATTTATGTAAATACGGGCTTCCCAGATGGCTCAGTGATAAAGAGTCTGTCTGCCAATGCAGGAGATGTGGATTTGATCCCTGGGTAGGGAAGATCCCCTGGAGAAGGAAATGGCCACCCACTCCAGTATTCTTGCCTGGGAAATCCCATAGATAGAGGAGCCTGGTGGGCTAAAGCCTTGGGGTTGCAAAGATTTGGAATGACTTAGCAACTAAAAAACAACAACAATGATTTATGTAAACATAAATAATTTATCTAGTTGTATGATTACTCTGTCATAATTTAATCATGTTTAAAATCTTTTTTTATTTTTGTGATTATCTCTGTTTTATTTTTTTAATTTAAATTTATTTATTTTAATTGGAGGTTAATTACTTTACAATATTGTATTGGTTTTGCCATACATCAACATGAATCTTCCATTTAAACATGTATAATATCATATAAAAATCAAATCACCAGTCCAGGTTCGATGCAGGATTCAGGATGCTTGGGGCTGGTGCACTGGGATGACCCAGAGAGATGGTAGAGGGAGGGAGGAGGGAGGGGGGTTCAGGATGGGGAGCACACGTACACCCATGTTTAAAATCTTGAAACATGAAACAAACATGAAATCAGATTTGTTGTAGCAGAATGTAACCAGTTTCTAGACATTTTATTGTTTTTTATAACAATCCTTTTTTACTGCTGATATTTATTTTCATTTGCTTCATGCAAGCCCTGTATTAACTTTATCATCTCTAGAAAATTTTCTTGCCACAACACTCTGAACTTAATGATAATATGATGTATATTTTACAGATGAAAGAACTGAATATTAGTCAAAATCCAAGTGTTGGGGTTGGAATGAAACCTAGATCTACTTCAGGCCAGATCCTGAATTTTTAAAGCACCAAATACATAGTATTATCTTATAGTACATGTATTAAAACATTTTCTTGGTCTTTGGCATAAATACAGGCCAATAATGTTCACATTCATTTCCAAACTGAACATATTCAATTTTCAAACTCCCTACAAGGAACAGTTCAGAATTAGTCTAAATCTTTGATAAACTGTCTCTAAATGTGTTCCAAAGACGAAGAATCCAAAAACCCCCTTTTTTCCAAAAATAGGAAGTGATTCTAGTAGGTTCTTCTTCTACAGAAGAATTTATTTCAGCAACCAGAATTCTTGACTGAAACATGTAATGGCCAAATACCGTTGGCCATTCTAACAGAAGAAAATGAGGAAAAAGATATTCCTTTTACTGAAGAAGTAAAATTTTCCAAATTTTGTTGTCTCAGTGAGAAAGCTGCTTTGATAAAGAGATAAATGATATATTGATAAGAAGTCTGATTTCTTTGGAGTTCTTTGTATTGATAAGGAGCCAGATTAGCTTTGCATTAACCTGTTGGTCCAGATAATTTAAGTGAACTTTCTCATTGACCCTTTTATCCCAAGCTATTGCTATTTTGGGTCTTCCCAGGAGGCTCAGCACTAAAGAGTCTGCCTGCCGATAGAGATACAGGTTTGATCCCTGGATCAGAAAGATCCCCCGGAAAAGGAAATGGCAACCCACTCCAGTATTCATGCCTGGAAATGTTCATGGATAGAGGAGCCTGGCAGGCTACAGCCCACGGGGTCACAAAAGAGTCGAATATGACTCAGGGACTAAACAGCAACAAAAAATTGCTGTTTTGAGATTGCGCCCTGATGGAGAAACTTGTCCTAAAGTTGGATCACGTGCTCAGAGGTTCTGTTCTTCCCCCTGCTAACACACAGCAGCCACTGTTTTTTTATTTTCTCTCAGTATTTAAAACAGAATTATATCAGCTTCATCAAATTAATTAAAAAGCCTGTCTTACGTGGTTGAAATAATTTATGTAATTTAGAAATTATCTGTTCCTTTCGAACTTAAAATTTCCTGTTTAAAAAAAAAAGCAGCAGTGATTTTTCTAAAATCAGGTACAATTTAATTAAGGCAATAAAAACATCGAAGAGAGTTTTAAAAATAAACATAATTCACAGTAGTAATTCGATAGTTATGAAACTTTATGTGCCAAATAATATAATATCAAACTATATAAAGCAAAACTGATAAGCAATAAAATGAGATGATGGGAAATAAAATTATACTAACAACCTTAAACACAATATACTGTATATAAGAAATAGCAAGTATATGAAAGTAATTTTACATATAAGAATATTTCTAACATCACTATTTATGACAGTGGTAAATTTTAAATGTACAGTAAAAGAATCCTAAAATCATTATAACAAAACAATAATATAGGATATTGCACAGTCTTTAAAAATTATATTCTAAATAACATTTAGACATGTGAAAATATTATTGTAATACTGTTTTTAATTATAGCTTCTGAGAGATTTTAAGGCTACAAAAAACTATGAATGAAAGAATAGTATGAAGCCTCCTAGAAGCGATAAATATAACTGTTTCTCACATAAGTCTCATTTTTCTATGAAAGGAGTACCACAACCACATCACACAGACACACGGACACAGAGACACACACATTCTCACTATACTAGCTCCCTTTTCTTCTTCCTCGTTCACTGCACTAAAGCCTCTGACTGTAAATTCTTAAAGAGATGGGAATACCAGACCACTCTACCTGCCTCCTGAGAAACCTATACGCAGGTCAAGAAGCAACAGTTATAACCGGACATGGAACAATGGACTCGTTCAAAATTGGAAAAGCAGTCTGCTATGTCTGTATATTGTCCCTGCCTTATTTAACTTCTATGCAGAGTACATCGTGCAAAATGCTGGGCTGGATGACTCACAAGCTGGAATCAAGATTGCTGGGAGAAATATCAACAACCTCAGATAGGCAGATGATACCACTTTAATGGTAGAAAATGAAGAGGAACTAAAGAGCGTCTTGATGGAGGTGAAAGAGCAGAGTGAAAAAGCTGGCTTACAATTAAACATCCAAAAAACTAAGATTATGGCATTCAGTCCCATCACTTCATGGGAATAGATGGGGAAAAAGTAGCAAAAGTGACAGATTTTATTTTCTTGGGCTCCCAAATCATTGAGGGTGGTGCCTGCAGCCACAAAATTAAAAGACGCTCACTCCTTGGAAGAAAAGCAGTGACAACCTAGACAGCATATTAAGAAGCAGAGACATCATTTTGCTGATAAAGGTCCATATACTTCAAGCTATAGTTTTTCCAGTAGTCAGGTACAGATGTGAGTTAGACCACAAAGAAGGCTGAGCGCCAAAGAGCTAATGCTTTCAAATGGTGGTGCTGGAGAAGATTCTTGAGAGTCCTTGAACAACAAGATCAAACCAACCAATCTTAAAGGAAATCAACCCACTTCATTCAAACGACTGATGTTGAAGTTCCAATACTTTGGCCACCTGATGCAAAGAGCTGACTCTTTGGATAAGTCCCTAATGCTGGGGAAGATTGAAGACATGAGGAGAAAGGGGTGACAGAGGATGAGATGGTTGGATGGCATCTCTGACTCAGTGGACATGAGTTTGAGCAAACTCCAGGAGATAGTGAAGGACAGGGAAGACTGGTGTGCTACCGTTCATGGAGTCCCAAAGAGTTGGACACAAATTAGCAACTGAGCAGCAATCCCTTTAAAAAATTCAATGTATAACCTTTTGAGCCATTGTATTCAAATTTGTATGTAATTATTCTAATACTACATAGAGTTTCTTTGTGTTTTTTTTAATTATTATTACAGCAATGTAACATGTTATATTATTAACAGTTGTCATTTTAGTCACTCAGTCATGGCCAACTTTTTGTGACCCCATGGGTTGTAGCCCTCCAGACTCCCCTGTCCAGTATTAACCAATAATTTTCACTTTTTAAAAAATCACATATCTAAGATCCAGTCACATTGGAATATATTTCCAACTCTAACTACAGATTTAATATAGACGATATACTTTTGGGGCTTCCCAGGTGGCACTAGTGGTAAAAAACAGCAAAAGTCACTCAGTCATATCCGACTCTTTGCGACCCCACAGACTATATAGTCCAACCCAGAACTATACAGTCCTCAACCTAGGGATCGAACCCAGGTTTCCCGCATTGCAGGTGGATTCTTTGCCAGTTGAACCACCAGAAAAGACCACCTGCCAATACAGTAGACTTAACTGATGAGGGTTTGATCCCTGGATGGGAAGATCCCCCGGAGGAGGGCAAGGCGACCCACTCCAGTATTCTGGCCTGGAGAATCCTATAGACAGAGGAGCCTGCCAGGCTACAGTCCATAGCGTCTCAAAGAGTCAGACACGACTGAAGTGACATAGCACACACTGTATACTTTTTAATATTTTGTGCTTTTGTTTTAAATCATGCTAAAATTTATAGCATTTTACATTTATTCTTTTTTATTCAAAATCATTCTTACACCATATATACTTGTGCATGTGCTCCAGGATTTTCTAAGGTATATACTTAGCAACAAAACTGCTAGGCTCTAAGAGATACCTATTTTCAGTTTTCTACATACTGCCAAATTGTTTTTTTCAAAATGGTTGTACCAACTCACACAGCAGAGTATGAAAAGTCCCTTTCCTCACAGCCTGGTTAAATCTGGATGTCACACTTTTTCTGAATTTTTTATTTTTTAAAAAAATTTTTTCCCATTCAGATGGGAGTAAAATGTACTTCAATGTTGTACTGATTTTTATTCTATTCACTTCTAATAAATTTGTGCATTTTCTAATACATTTTTAGTCCTAAGGCTCCTAACTCAACTTCTCCTCTCTCCCACTCCCCATGAATTGCAGGGTTATTATCTCTTTCCACTTTTTTTTTTTTTAGATCTGTTTTGGAAGTTCTTGGTATAGCCTAGATATTAACTATATTTCTTTTACATGCTAGGCAAATGTTATCTGCTACATAGTGGGCCTTTTTTTCTTTATTTTGTTTATACTTTTATTTTTCATTTCCTTACGTTTTTCATTTTAACATTATCAGATGTCTACATCTTTTCCTTTGTAGTTCACACTTTACATTTCATGTTTAAGTCCTTCCCTACTTTAATATCATATAGGCCTTTCCACTTGAAAGATTCAGTTGTTTTGCTTTTTCACATATAAGATTTAATTGCTATGGAATGATGCATTTCTTATTATTAACACAAGTTAGTGTACTGAATATGTCATTCCCCCCCCAATTTTTTAATGCTGCCTTACTCATTTAAGACTTTGGATATGATCATTCTATTTACTATAATTTTATAATGTCTTGACATCTGATCAAGCCAGTTTCCCCTTCATTTTTTCTTCTTTTACTACTTTTTATATTCAGAATTGTCCTCAATTTGTGATTATTATTTTATGCCAATCTTAGAATTAGCATGCATGTTTCATGTAGAAAAATTTTGGTGTAATTTGGATTGGCATTGCAATGAACTCAGTGCCAATTTAGAGGACAATTTATATTTGATATGATTCCTTTTCTAAAGTGTTCTATGGTGATCGTACAGCGATCATTTGTAAAGATGTGGTTTTTTTTCCTACAAGTGGAATTAGTTTATTGTGATTTTTGTCAGTTTGGCTGTATCTCACAATTTTTGATATATAATAATTTCACTTTCATTAATTCCTAACTATTCTCTAATTATAAATTTTCTTTACTTCCTTTTTATTTGTAATGATTACCAGGCACTGCGAAATTAATGTTTCAATCTTTCAGTTCTTTCAAAGTTCTCCATCAATTGATTAACGCATATTCACTTAGCCTATGAGTTCCCCAAAGCCAGAAATTGTCTTCTTTTAATTCCCTGCCTCGGGCTCTGGCATAGTCATAGACATACACTATAGGAACAGATAAATGCGTACCAGTTCTTCAGACCTATTTACCATTGATTCTTTCATAAATTCCCTCCTTCCTTTATAGTTATTTCTTGAGTTTCTGAGAAGGATATAATAGGGAGTGTTCAAGGCACTTAGGTAGGTTATACTCTAAATATTGTTAGCATCAGTTCAGTTCAGTAACTCAGTCATGGCTGTTGCAGCACGCCAGGTTTCCCTGTCCACCCACCAACTCCCAAAGCTTGCTCAAACTCATGTCCATCGAGTGGGTGTTAGCATAGGACTTCCCTAGTGGCTCAGACAGTAAAGAATCCACCTGCAATGCAGGAGACCCAAGTTTGATCCCTGGTTCAGGAAGACTTCCTTGAGAAGGAAATGGCAAACCACTCCAGTATTCTTGCCTGGAGAATACTATGGACAGAGGTGTCTGGCAGGCAAAGAGTGGACATGACTGAGCAACTAACACCTACCTACCACAGCACTCTGAGACATAAGCTCATCTTTTTAATGGGGGAACTCCAGATACAATTTTCCCTCAATATCCCAGAGGGATTGGTTCTATGGATACCACGTTCTATGTATCCCCATGGATACCAAAATTCTCCAATGCTCAAGTCCTTTATATACAATACCATGGTATTTACATGTAACTTACACACACCCTCCTGTTTACCTTAAATCATCCCCAGATTACATATAATGCCTAATGCAATGTAAATGCTGTTAATTGTCAATACAATGCAAATGTTATGCAAATATAGTTAACAGTGCAGGTATAGAGTCCATGAATACAGAGTGCCAAATGTATAACTCACTACACAGGTCACATTTTTTCCTATGATAATTTTTCTTAACCCTTCACATTGCTATTTTGGCTACCTGTTGATGGAATTAGAGTTCATATTATAAATTAAGATGTAGCATTGTTTTGGGGAGTTTAAAAGATGGGGACAGTGGATCTTTTAGTCTTCCTTTTTATTTGGATGTAGATATAAGGTACTCTTGCCTGGAAAATCCCATGGATGGAGGAGCCTGGTAAGCTGCAGTCCATGGGGTGGTTAAGAGTCTGACATGACTTCACTTTCACTTTCATGCATTGGAGAAGGAAATGGCAACCCACTCCAGTGTTCTTGCCTGGAGAATCCCAGGGATGGTGGAGCCTGATGGGCTGCCGTCTATGGGGTCGCACAGAGTCGAACACGACTGAAGCGACTTAGCAGCAGCAGCAGCAGATATAAGGTGATTTGATTTCAGTTGTGCTGTGCTGTGCTGTGCTTAGTTGCTTAGTTGTGTTGGACTCTTTTCGACCCCATGGACTGTAACCCACCAGTCTTCTCTGTCCATTCTCTAGGCAAGAATATTGGAGTGGATTGCCATGCCCTCCTCCAGGGGGATCTTTCCAACCCAGGGATTGAACCCAGGTCTCCCACATTGTAGGCAGATTCATTACTATCTGAGCCACCAGGGAAGCCCAAGAATATTGGAGTGGGCAGCCTATCCCTTCTCCAACAGAACTTCCCGACCCAGGAGTCAAACCAGGGTCTCCTGAATTGCAGGCGGATTCTTTACCAACTTAGCTACCAGGGAAGCCCCAAAACACTGTTATCTGGACACAAACACAGATTAAAAGATGTAAAAATACAAGTCAGGTGTGGGTCTAGGCATCTGTATTTTGTCAAAGATTCCCAAATGATTCTACAGTGTACTCAGGGCTCTAACAATTGGACCATAGTTACTGTTTAATCTATAACTTAGTACCTCTCTCTACCTTTATTGTCTACTCTTATTTTTTCGGTTTTGTTTATGATTTCTCATGGGGCTTCTGAGGATTTCATATGGGTCAGAATTTGCAAGCTGGGTATATGGAATATTGCAGGTATTGGTAAAACAGTTTTCATTTTGCTTTAAAAGAGCATGCTTGTTGTAAATAAGTCTTTACACGTGTTTGAGATAAAGAGCTGGCTGATCTCAATCTCTCCTTTGTATCTGAGTACAAAGAAGCAGTATGTTGAAGCCTAAAAGCCCTTACAGCAGATAGATAGGTAATAAAAACATTATCATGGATATCTCATAAAGATTCCAGAGACCTCAGAAACCTAAACTAGCTCTTCAGTGCCTCTTCTAGGCACCAGAAATCCCATAATTGTGGTCAAGTGGTGAGACTCAATATAAGAAGAATGTGTGCTCAGTTATGTCCAGCTCTTTGGGACCCCATGGACTGTAGCCCACCTGGCTCCTTTGTCCATGGAATTTTCCAGGCAAGAATACTGGAGCAGGATGCCATTTCCTACTCTAGGGGATCTTTTGACCCAGAAATCGAACTCAGGACTCTTGCATCTCCCACATTGGCAGGCAGATTCTTTACCACTATGCCATCTGAGGAGCTGAACAAGAAGAATACTTTTTTCATATTTCTGCTATTTGCAGGCGGAGGCAATACCAAACTTTAGAGACTCACGTGTGCGTGGACATGCTAAACTGGGGCCCAGTGGTGAGGCAAAAGCAAGGCTATACTGCCTTTGCTCTTTGCCCATCAAACCTCAATAAATGAGCCTCTATTTTACACAAAATAAAATGCAATGGGCTAATAGTTTCTTGCCATACTAGTTCAACTATACCTCCTTTAACAGCTGAAACATCAGCAACAGTAGGGTGCTAATTGCCCAAATTCTATGAAAGAATTACTAGCCAATGTAGAAGTAGCATCTGGTGCAGTCTGCAAGTCAGAGCCCCTCAAATGTCACTGCATGGATAGTTTTTCTGCAGCAATCAGTAAATCTTTCATCAATGAAGTCACTTTCTGCTGTATATCCTTTCCGATAAATTGCTATATCCTTAAGTAATCTTAGTTTCTCCTGATGATAGGCATTTCCATAACTCAAACTATCACAGAGAGGGTGTGCTTTTTTTTGAAAACTTAATATTTTCTTTAAGAATCATATTGTTAACAAAAAGTTTCTTCTGGAAGGAATCACCTGGAAGGTATGTGTATGTGATTTCTTCCAAATGGTACACCTTGCCTCACTTCTGAATCACTTTTTAGAAAAACATATAGTGATACCTTTTGGGGATCAAATAAGGTCAATTAGAAATATTACAGTCATACCCTAATAATTTTTTCTAGTTGTGATTAAAACTTTCACTTGAGCTTTCTTTTCATTTTCTAAGAGAAAAATAGCATTTTCCTATACACATGTGGCAGTTTGAGGAAATTCTCCCATGTAGCTAATATAAACATATTTCATGTCATTGTTGAGTCTAGGAAACTGGATTCCCCAAATTATCCCTCTTGTAGAAATTTATTTGTTAAGTAAACTGTAGTCCACACCACTTCCTCAGCCTTGCCCAAAGAAACACATTGCCTGAACAAAGAATTACTACAAACTTGGAAGGAACATTAAAGTTCATCTAACTGAACCAACTACCACACAGAAGCCATCCTTTCTTCTAAAAAGCATGCTTATTTCCCAGGGATTGTTTTGCAAGTAGCATTATAAAGCAGTTTGGAGAAATGTATGAATTTGGTCTCATTTTAAGTATGTTGGTTGGCATTATTTCTGTGCCCAAAGTTTCAATTTTCTTCTGTTTTTCTCCAAATTGCAAGTTGGCTTTGATCTTAAATCAGTGAATGTATTCCCATGGGCAAGCAAGAAACATGCTGGAAAGTAAATAAAAGTATTACCAAAGATGCTTATTGTTAGTGCACAAATGGATGGTTTTCACATCTGCAGCTGTAATAATCCAGGGTCCTCAAACTTCATAGATTGAAAAGCTTTGATTTGATGCATTGTCAGTCCAAGGCTTGTTTGGCTAGAAAGGCTTGAGCTTAGATTTGTAACCTTCTGCAGTGAGTGGTGGTAATAGTAATTGAGGATTGGCAAGGGGGGTGGAGCCTGATGAATTTAGTGACATTAGTTATGAGAATGGGAAGTTTGATTGAAAACTTATTGGGTACTTCCAGCCCAGTTGAAAAATGTAACTTCAATTGACCGTCTCTGGTTTAGTTTATCTGGCACTGAAGATGAATGAGCCCTCTCTCCTGTGAGGTAGACTTCCATACAGAATGTCTGAGCTAAGGGAGTCTTTTTCAGAAGCTAAGATACCTACTGTGTGCTGAACCAAAGTTTGAAAACTCCTCTCCTACTTCATTTTAAGAACTTGCATCTTAAACTTTGGATTTTGATAGTAAGAGATAAACATAGTAAATCTTACAAAAAATTCATTTCCAGAAGAAATTGCAAAAGATTTATGATCCTTATCTTCACTAGTTATTGGAATTCATATTTGTTTTGTCTTTGGGGTATAGAGTTATGTGAACTAAGAATAATTTATTAAGTTAAAGGATGCCAATGATCAGTTTTTAGAACAGACCCACTCTATAACTTATTAATTTTGATACTTTATATAATACAGGTCCCTAAGACCTGCCTTAATAATGACTATTTGAGCCAAAATTCGGACATCGTCACAGGAAGGAGTGAAATATTTTTTTAAAATTATCATTCCTTTAAGAATCATAAAGGTTATTGTATATTGTCAGAACTCAGTATGTATTTGTGTGTGTGTGTGTGTATACCCTCAGTAACTATGGAAATGAACAAAATAGGTCCTAAAATTGGGGAAATCTTTGTTTTCCCAGCAGGGAAGAGAGGAGGAACTCACCCTAAATAAGGAAGTCACAAATGAAACAATGAAGATGTTTTGAACAGGGCCAAAACTGAGCCAGAAAACTAAGTAACTAAAACATTATAAATCATATACAATCATAAATATAAATCATATAATTATAAAAGCATATACAATCATGCCTTTAATTTTCTGGGCTTTTAAGAAAACCCATTCTCTCTGCTTTTTTCCTCGAGGAAAATTAGAACCAAATTTATGGCCCAGCTATTGTAATTGCAGAGACTTTCTGATATACAGACCCAAGTCTGACTCACACTCCCTGACACACATCCTCCTGTATACTTTAAATCATTCCCACTGACTGAGGGCTGTTAAGGGATTGTTGACTCCGGGACACTTACAGCCTGCCCCACGTAGGGGCCAAGTTTCTCCCAAGCTCTCTGTGGCCTTGCAGGCATTAGAGGAGGCAGCCTTTGGCAGGAATACCGAGATGAGACACCAAGGAAGACTGCCACAGGGAATGAGAATAAGAATAGGAGACAAAGGCATCTTCAAGACAGTACTTCTTGTACGATCCTTTGCATAATTTGGTAACTGATACTCAGTTTGCTTTGGAGAACAGGCAGGCAGTGACCAGTGGTTCAAGGTTAGAATAATGGTGTCCTGTTTTAGCTTTTTTAGGCGTAGCAAGAATAGCAAGAACCTATTTCAAAGTCAAATGAAAACACATCTTAGACGTGTGGCCGCCATATATTCCTCTTGCCTCTTGTTAACAGTGTGACTTCTGGGGAGCCAGCTACTAACAGCAGTCCTGCCAAATGTGGGTTCAAGGGAGAGCATCAGGAAAGAGCCTTTTACTGACTCTTTCTGCAGTTACTTCTTTCAGTACCCGCTGCAGGTCTCAGCCAGCCAAACTCCATCTGGTTCCCATGCATTGTAACACTTTCAGTCTTTGCCCCAACCTTCTCTTGAGATAAACTTATGGATAACTTTTTGTAAGGCCGTCTGTCCTGATCCTTTTATATCTCCAACAGTCAGCTTCTGTCAAACTTGTGGGAAATAAAGGATTTTACAGATGCTGAGAAAAGATCAGAGGCACAAACCTAGTTAAAAATTCCAAAATCGATATTTTAAAAAAGGGATGAAAAACCCCAGGAAACCCCCAGGTTGTCAAAGAAGTGCTCAGTTCAAAGGTAGTAATTCAGGGATGAATCTGAGGATCTGAGTGTCAATAGGATCTCGGTTTGATAGGAAAAGAACGATCTTTTTCAGGTTGCCATGGGACTGTTTGACTTTACGACCGTTGTACAAGGTGAAACTGTGAACCAGAGCATTGGGGCCATTGGAAAAATGTGCAGCGAAAAGTCTTTCATTCTGCTTTTCTCCAACATCCACTTCTTAATTTTTCTGGAGGATAAAAAGCAAACTAGAGGGGAAAAATGTCCACAGTTTATCCAAAGTGTCCATTGTAATACAGAGCTGTGGTGGCAACGACTAAAATGATCAAATGGGTAATTTTATATCTGGATATCTTGACTGTATATTTTGAGGAGATTTGCATGAGGTCCTCAGGGTCCTGAAGAAAGAGTAAGGTTTGGGTGCAATTTTAATGAAATATTCTGGAACCTGAATTATAAGTCTCACTCTTTTAAGCTAACGTACTGAGCTATTCACCGATAGAGCTTGCCTGATTGTGCCTTGGGCCAGGTGAGACATCCAGGCTGTTTGTTACAGGATACTCATGTTGGACACACATCTTCCTCATTCTCTTGAGACACATCTGAATCCCCGAAGCTTATCTTTTTACCATGCTAGTTCAGCTTGTACAGGGACCTCAGGTTCCAAATTCCCCTGTTCTCTTAGAGGTCTGATAGGGCTTCCCCATGTGGTGCTAGAGGTAAAGAATCCGCCTGCCAGTGCTGGTGATGCAAGAGATGCAGGTTTGATCCCTGGGTTGAGAAGATCCTCTGGAGAAGGAAATGGCAAAACTGCTCCAGTACTCTTGCCTGGAAAATTCCATAGACAGAGGAGCCTGGCGGGCTACAGTCCATGGGGTCTCAAACAGTCAGACATGACCAGGCACAGTACAGTACATAGTGACAGTCCAGCTTAGAGGTCTGAAACCCTGGACGCTAGCTTTCTTGTCTTTGCCTCCCAGCTCTTTCTCTATGACCTGGGTTCTCCCCAGGCCCCCAAGCTCCGTGTGAATAGGAAATTTGCCCAGATATCAACATCTGTGTCTGGTTGACTTAGAGTTTTTCTGATACAGGGGCATTCCTGGAAACAGTTCGCAGCACCCCGGAGTCCTTGCTTTCAGAGTCTTCTCCTGGTGTTGGAACTTGTACAGGCCAGCCCCTCGCTCTCTATTTTGTGTCTGGGACTGGCCAGCTGCCCATGTTGCAGTAATCTCTGCAAACCTGTGGCCCAAAATGCTCAGCTGCTCATTTTCAGGTTTTAGTATATCTGATGCTGCAGCCCAACTTGTTTATGCCAGAGCTTCCTGCGATGGGGAGAGGAGTCATTCAATGTGTCCAGGCAAAGGGTGGCCAACACCCAGCACTTGTGACACTGCTTGTTTCCAAGCAGGGATCTAAGCAGACTTTTCTAATTAACCAATTAGCGTGCACTTTCACATCTAGGCCAGACATAGCCACAGGGATTTTCTTACTTTATTATTTTATACAGCTAGTGCCAATAGATCACAGTTAAATGAAACCCACATTCTATCTCTGGTGAAAGGCTTGCTGCTAAGGCAGGCACGTAGAAGAGAAGGCACCCTGAGTTGACTCAGAGAATAAGTGCATGGGGCAGGACAAGGTCCCTGGGGACAGAACAGAGGGAGAAAAAGTTACTGAATTCCACTGAGGGCTTATTAAGAAGGGAATCTTTATTGTGATGGCCCAATGAAACTCACAATCTTGGCTTTGGCTACATTTAATTCTTTAGTGATCTTGGCTCAGCAGACCAGGGTCAGAGAAAGCAGTTGGATGCCTTGATCCAAATCTGGCAAGTCTCAGGATAACCACACTGGCAGTGGTGTTTCTCCATTACTGTTGTGATGGCAAGTTGAGCATATTATAAGCACTGATTCTTTTCAGAGAAGCCCTTCCACCAAGCTTCAGAAGTGGCTCTCCTTCACTACAGAGAAGAATGTTCTGATACATAACCAAAATTCAAATAAGATTCTATTAATATCACACTAACAATGACCAATTAGACTTAATGGTAATCAGCAAATTCAACATTTGTATTTCTTTTTTTTTCATATAATGTCTACCTAATTGCTCCCAAGATCCCAAGATCATCTGCTTCTAACTGTTTAGAGCTATGGTCCCTAATGCCCCAACACAAGTGAACTCAGTATTCTTCACATTTTGAGCCAATATTGATCAGCCTGGTCATTTAGATCAATCACAGCCCAAACGTTTCCCTGAGCTTAGAATAAAGTCAATATCTTGGAGAAGAGACACCTCTACTCCTCACCTCAAATTCATAACTTTGCTCTTGGGATTGGGGATACATGCGTGCATGCTAAGTCACTTCAGTTGTGTCTGACTTTTTGCGATCCTTTGGACTGTAGCCCATCAGGCTCCTCTGTCCATGGGAATTCTCCAAGCAAGAACACTGACATAGGTTGCCATGCCCTCCTCCAGGGGATCTTCCCAACCCAGGGATTGAAGCCGCATCTCCTACAACCTCCACTTTAATTCTGCCCTCTCTCTACCCTTTATTACCACTCCTCTACCTCCATAGTTAAAGACCCTTTAACCTGAGTGTTCAGAGTCCATGATGTTCTTTGGAGAAAGTTTTCCAGTAGATAGTAATACAGTGCTTAGAAAGCTGAAGACAGGAAAAATCTTCATATTTGTGCCTTTCTATATGGTGAATAGACTAGGCAGGACCCACCTTGTCACGCCTAGCTCTCTGCTTTGCCTGTGATTAGGAAAGATCGGCCCTGAGATGGGTGCTTGCCCATTTAGGATTTAGTGAGCCTGAAGAAGAAGGCCCCATTTATGTCTCCAAGCCTAAAAATAGTTTGTAAATTCATCTTTTTACAAATAAATTCAGCATTTGAACAGAGAGGAAGTTTCAAGCATTTGCCTAGCTTGAAATAAAGTATAATGTGCTTCCCATTTTTCTTTTGATCCTTGTTTGAATATTGGCCCAACTGCTGGGCTCCCTGCTACAACCCAGATCATTGAACCACTTCAGACACTCCCTAATTACCTAAGAAGGAGCCTCTGTCAGTCTCAACCTTTGCCAAAAAAAAAAAAGTAGGAATGTCTTAACAGATTTGTTTGAGCATAGAAGCAAGTTCAATCTTTGCTAAAGATCAATGTGAAAGAATATGATTGATGAAAGACATATGCTATGACTTCAAGAGAGGAAAGTATTATTGTAAGTGCCAAATATTTGTCATTTCATGCCTGGAATACAAGCTTCCATGGATGCAGCAAAAATATGGCTAAAAACCCGATATATCCAGAAAGAATGTTTAATTCCCTGATCACCCAGAATGGAAAGTGATCATAAGCCACTTTTGCCCGAGGCAAATGCCTTGGTACTTGCAGTCTTTTCACCCTCAAAGTGTCCCAGTTTGGATAGCATATGACACAGTCACCCTATGAGATTAGTTCTACTACATCCTAAGTATAAATCCTAAAATCTTATATTGGAAGGTAAGACTCTTCCTTACCTAGTATAATCCTGCTAATTCTCTTCTGTCTCAAAAATAGTAGCCTGAAATTGTCAAAGTTGACAAAATTCAAGTATATTGATGCTAAACTTGGTTTATGGGCTTCCTTGGTGGCTGATTGTTAAAGAATCTCCCTGCCAATTCAGGAGACATGGGCCCAAATTCCAAGGTTGGGAAGATTCCTTGGAGAAGGAAATGGCAACCCACTCCAGTATTCTTGCCTAGGAAATCCCATGGACAGAGGAAACTGCTGCTGGTGCTGCTAAGTCGCATCAGTCATGTCTGACTCTGTGCAGCCCCATTGACGGCAGCCCACCAGGCTCCTCCATCCCTGGGATTCTCCAGGCAAGAACACTGGAGTGGGTTGCCATTTCCTTCTCCAACGCATGAAAGTGAAAAGTGAAAGTGAAGTCTCTCAGTCATGTCTGACTTTTAGCGACCCCATGGACTATAGCCTACCAGGCTCCTCCATCCATGGGATTTCCCAGGCAAGAGTACTGGAGTGGGGTGCCATTGCCTTCTCCGACAGAGGAGACTGGTGGGCTATAATCCATGGTGTTGCTGAAGAGTCCAACATGACTTAGTGACTAAACAACAACCTGATATATACGTATACAGAATAAAGCTTCTAATTTTTTCAAAGTATAGTTGAGTATTTTATTGCATTGCAAGGTTCTAGAATGTAGGACATTATGGTTTTGGCACATGGTCTAGCAAGAGAACACAAATAGCTGCTTGTACATGTGACTCAGGACAAAACACTACATTCCTAGTTTGTCTATGAAAGGGTCATAATACCCACAGAAATGTACGAAAACAACACCCAGCTCAGAGTGTGCACATGTACACACACAAACAAGCATTATTTTAGGCGAACTATTAGCTTTAACATTTGTACCTGAAGCAATAAAACTGATGAATATAGAATCTATTTTTGAAACAAGTTCAGCAGTCTCCTTCAAACGCCATTTTGAGGTCCCAGAATAAATGCCCTTTCACGGCGCAGCTGAAGCCCCAGCCAATTCCGCAAATGGTCTTGGAAAATTGCCTTCAGAATTGACGCTCCCGGGGGAAGGATTACTGGTAGAGGAAGCAAGATACAGGAGGTGTTTCTGAGACCCAGAAAGAGGCAGAGGAGGAGGTGAAAGGGTAACTTGGCACAGGTGGCTCCAATTTCTCCTTGCCCAGTAGTCCTATTCATTATTAACTGCAACATTTTCCACCTGCATGAGAACAGTTTTGTATTAATCCATTTTAACTTACCAAACCCGCCACGTCCAGGGTTTATATTCCAGCTGTAACATTGTGGGGAAGTTATTTTCATTTAGGAACAAAGATACTCTGAACTCTATTGACTCTGACTCAACAAATAGCTGAGGACTTATTATGTAGAATCTCCCACTCCTTTTATTTCATTGCGCCCTCAAGAAGATTAAATTTCACCAACTCAAAAATACATAAAATATGATAAGGTAGGTGCCATAATCAGATTTAGTAATTAACAAATTGCTCAAATGTGCAGAAGATCTCATTCAATTGATTTAGTCAGGAAACAATTGAAGGAGGAAACTCTCTTTGGTATTGACCCAAATAGATGGGTAGTTTTTAGTGGGAAAGGAAAGGGACTACCTTCTTGTAGAAATTCACCCAGCATAAGTAAATATGCAAAAGCAGAGACTTTAAGAGGTTTGTATTGCAAGACCAAGATTACTTCACTCTATTAATAGGATTGTTAATCTTAACTTAGTAATTATTAAGAATTTATGTAAGTTGGCATTAAAATATTCCAAGTAATTCTTTCAAGAAAGAAAGAGTTAAGGTCTATAACCAAAGCTCTTCTCTCAGGCTAAGTCACATCTATATTTGTTTTTATTGAATAAAAAAGAATACAATATGACCTAAAAAACAATGTTCATTGCAGCACTGTTTATAATAGCCAGGACACGGAAGCAACCTAGATGTCCATCAGCAGATGAATGGATAAGAAAGCTGTGGTACATATACACAATGGAGTACTACTCAGCCATTAAAAAGAATGCATTTGAGTCAGTTCTAATGAGGTGGATGAAACTTATACAGAATAAAGTAAGCCAGAAAGAAAAACACCAATACAGTATACCAACGCATATATATGGAATTTAGAAAGATGGTAACAATAACCCTGTATATGAGACAGCAAAAGAGACACTGATGTATAGAACAGTCTTTTGGACTCTGTGGGAGAGGGAGAGGGTGGGATGATTTGGGAGAATGGCATTGAAACATGTATAATATCATATATGAAACAAGTTGCCAGTCCAAGTTCGATGGATGATACTGGATGCTTGGGGCTGGTGCACTGGGATGACCCAGAGGGATGGTATGGGGAGGGAGGAGGGAGGAGGGTTCAGGATGGGGAACACATGTATACCTGTGGCAGATTCATTTTGATATATGGTAAAACCAATAGAATATTGTAAAACTAAAAAATAAAATAAAATTTTATTAAAACAACAAGATAAGTTTAAAGAAAATAAGAAAGATGAAGTATATAAAAGTGGAGACCAATGAATTAAAATATAAACAAAGAAAACTATATGTATATATATATATATATACTTATACACACACACACACATATATATCCCTACCTAAGAGAGAAAGGGAAAGAGAAGAAAACAACCATACAAATACATAAAATTAAATGTATGCCAGATATTAGATTGAAAAAATAGTAAGAATCTCATGCATCCTAAGATGTAAACAAATTTTAATGTCAAAGAAAACACTATTTTTCGTGAAAAACATGAAGCATGCCAAACATGCTTAAGAAAATTAAAAAGCCTAAACAGACCTGGGAAAATGGTGGCAGGATGGAAGTGGAGTGGGAGGGTTAAAGGTTCAACTTGGACTATTATGTTTTCCATTGAGCTATTAGAAATTTCAGGAAAATAAAATTCTCATGATATAGAAGTAATTATAGCAAATGAAATATGCAATGAATCCCAATTAAATTTAATCATTTGGAAGCAAATAAACCTAGATAGCATATTGAAAAGCAGAGACATTACTTTGCTGATAAATGTCCATCTAGTCAAGGCTATGGTTTTTCCAGTGGTCATGTATGGATGTGAGAGTTGGACTGTGAAGAAAGCTGAGCACCGAAGAATTGATGCTTTTGAACTGTGGTGTTGGAGAAGACTCTTGAGAGTCCCTTGGACTGAAAGGAGATCCAACCAGTCCATTCTGAAGGAGATCAGCCCTGGGATTTCTTTAGAAGGAATGATGCTAAAGCTGAAACTCCAGTACTTTGGACATGCGAAGAGTTGACTCATTGGAAAAGACTCTGATGCTGGGAGGGATTGGGGGCAGGAGGAGAAGGGGATGACAGAGGATGAGATGGCTGGATGGCATCACTGACTCAATGGACATGAGTCTGAATGAAATCTGGGAGTTGGTGATGGACAGGGAGGCCTGGCGTGCTGCGATTCATGGGGTCGCAAAGAGTCGGACATGACTGAGTGACTGAACTGAACTGAACTAAATAATGATAAAAGATACAGAGGACTTAAAAAGCATAATTAAAACTTTAGTTAAATTGGCATATAGGAAGCATTACACACAATAGTTCAGGAAGACACTTTCCTTCACATACATTTGAAGTACTTACAAAATTTGGCTATGGGCTAGGTCATAGATAAAGCTTCAACAAACATTAATAGATTGGAATTATTGGTATTGTTTTGCCATTTACAACAGCATGGATGGACCTGAAAGTGTATTATGTTTAATGAAGTAATTCAGAGAAAGATAAACACTGCATGTTTCCCCTTGTATATGGAATCTAAAAGTATAAAACAAGTGAACAAATGTACCAAAACAGAAACAAACTCACAGCTATAGAGGTCAGACAAGTGGCTATTTTTATCAGTGCAGCGGGTAATGGGAGGAGGGGCAAGATAGGAAAAGGGAATTAAGAAGTAGACACTAATAGGAATAAAGTAAGATACAAGGATGTAATGTACAGCACGGGAAATATTGTCAGATTTTATAACTTTATTTGGAGTATAATCTATAAAAATACTGAATCACCAGGTTGTGTATCTGAAAATAATGTAAGTCAGCTGTATACTTCAATTAAGAAAAACAATACCTAAAGATCTGGAAAATTCTTCTGATATGATTTAAATGCAAAAGCTAAATAAAAAATAAAATACACATAATTCCAGTTTTGTAAAAAACCAAGCCTATCTATACACATTTAAAAATTTGAAGAAAATTATTAAAGATGTTAAGAATTTATCTCTAAGGATTAAAATTAGCGTAGAAGGAAATATTTAGCTTCTGTTTATTTTCTAACATATTTTCTATATATGTTCATGATATTTATTTTTAAAAGTTTCCCTACACACAGAAATATATTAGTTCATCTTTATTAATGAAAAAAAAATGTTCCTTTAGTTGGTCAACTTGCTTTGTATATGAGTCTGGGTTTGAACTCATGTTTGTCTGACCACTAGTCATATTTTTTTCTTCTATACACCAGTAATGCTTCCACCACCCATGGCCATTCTGTTTGTTTTTCACCTTTGTAAGTTACTCTGCTAATATAAATCAAACTCAAGAGCACTGCGTAGGATAGAATAACTGCAATGTTTTTTGGGAACCCTTTAGGAGAAATGGGCTTCCCAGGTAAAGAATCTGCCTGCAGTGCAGGAGACCCAGGTTTGATCTGGGTTGGAAAGATCCCCTGGAGAAGGGACTGGCTACCCACTCCAAGATTCTCGCCTGGAGAATTCCATGTACGGAGGAGCCTGATGGGCTACAGTCCATGGGGTCACAAATAGTCAGACATGACTGAGTGACTAACACACTTTTACACTTCAAGAGAAAAGTACCCATTCTAGATATTTAATGTAGATTGGAGAATTTTTGAATATAAGGTAGAAGGCAAGCTTATGTCCCACATAAAACATTTTCTAATCAGCCTTCCTAGGAGTCACACTCCTTCCCCATACACCCCTGCCTAATTTCCTATTACCCTGTCCTGAAATATTTACCACCTAACTCTTAGAATTCTAAAGTAAGAAGTTGGGAAGAGTGGAAAGAGTTTTGAAAGATTATGAATATATACTTTTATCAAATTGAAGATTTCCTCTTAAACAAAACCAATCATGATTTTCCTCATAAGTTATTGGACAGCTCTAATTGATAAACAGTTTATTGTTGATTCAAAACCCATCTCCCCATATTTCCCTACCCTTAACCTTAATTCCACCTCTGGGAATAGCTGGAACGTGGCTGTCCTTCCTCTCATAGTCAGAGTTTGATAAATGTTCAGTCAATGCATGATTCCTGGGTTTTTCCTCTTCCAAGCTAAGCAGATTGAATTCCTTTGCAAGATCTTTGTTGAATGTGGTGTCCTGTATTATAACTAAGCAGGATACTCCAATTTGGATTTGGAAGAAAACAAAATTATCCTTGCTTTTTCCTTTACTCTCTTGCTTTCTAAGAAGAGTTTAAGAAGAACATTACTTTATAGAAGTATTGAAACATTCTACCAGTGCACGCTCTGGTTTAGGTATCACCGCAGTCAGTGAACTTTGGGTAAGCTCACCTGCTATCCATTTACATATGTATTCCTGAAGATAGATAGAAGTATATAGGAAAAATAATTCTACTTGAGGAAAAAAGCTTTTAAGTACTGGAAATTTTCTGTACTATATGCACGCATGTGTGTATTCTAAGTCTCTTCAATCGTGTCTGACTCTTTGCGACTCTGTGGACTGTAGCCCACCAGACTCCTCTGTCCATGGGATTCTCCAGGCAAGAATACTGGAGTGGGTTGCCATTTTTTTCCTCCATGGGATCTTCCCAATCCAGGGATCAAACCCATGTCTCCTACGTCTCTGCATTGGCAGGCAGATTCTTTACCACTAGTGCCACCTGGGAAGTTCTGATTTACTATGTGACCTTGGGTGGATTGCCATCTTTCTGTGTCAGTAGGTTTCTGGATTATTACAGAAAAGCCAGCTCAAAGAAGTTCAAACTGAAAAGGGAATGTGTTCGCAAATTCAACAAACATTTTAAGGTCAGTGAATCATACGTGGTTGTATGGATAAACTCAAATAATATTGCTAGATCCTAGTCTCTTTTCCTTCCCTCTTTTGTCTCAGCTTTCCTCTCTGTTGGTGTCATGTTAATGGCAAGATGGTTGCCATCATCTCCCCACTCACATTTGTTCTCTCAGTTACCCCAAGGGAAAAGAAGTTCTCTGTTATTATCACCAACAACAGATCCAGAAATGAGTCCCATTAATACCTAAGAAAGAAATTTGTGACAATTCTGCAAAGGACACAAAGGAGCTAAATGGAAGGCAGAGAAGGGAGTGGATATTGTTGCCTTAAATAAATACATTATGGGAGAATATCCTGAGACCCAGAATACTTTGATATCTAGAGCATTCCCATGTTACACAGTAACAGAATTGGGCTCCTTGACCCTCTATCCAGAACCTCAGCATTTTCGTCTGTCAGTTAAAGAAGTAAATTAGGTGATACAAAGGCCCAGCCTCCCTGAGTCTGTGACTCCAGTTCTTTCCGAAGTCTTTGTTTCTGACAGATATTTTTTTCTCACTCATGTACGCTTCCACCACCAAGACGCTAAAAGCTGGAGCCCAAAGAATGAAGCCCATTCCCAGTCACCTTGGAGGCCTACAGAAAAGCCAAATCTTTATTTTGTTTATCTATTT
>NW_011495059.1:4062199-4069158 GCF_000754665.1 Bison bison bison | reverse complement strand
AAATGTGGTCTGGAGCTGCAGAAACCCAAGTGGGGCTCTCCATTTTCAGCCAAGACCAGGAAATTTCTGATGGTCTCCTACATTCTTCTCCTGGATACCAACACCCTCCTTCACCCACCAAAGACCATGCAAATGGCACGTGTAAACTGCTTGGGTCTGGCTGCCAACATTCCACATACTTCAGAGGACATGTGACCACTTTAGGTGCCTAACTTTGCTTGGAAAGGTCATGGTCAAATGTGTACTATAAATCTACTGGTGTTAAAACTGGTCTGCTACCCCTCCACCACCACCAGAATACCCAGCACTCAGACAGTTTGACTAAATCTGCACAGGTTCAGCTTTCTTGCATTTGCAATTTAAGTCAGATGCTTGGGATATGAGAAGGTACAGGAAAGGCAGTAGAAGGTTTTATGTAGAAAAAACATACATACTAAGTTGTCAAGGACAATCATGTTCTTATGCTCATTTTTCCCAATGTAGTCATTAATAGAATCATCTATTATTCTCAAAAGTGTCCTGGTTTGGAAGATAAACTATATAATCACCCTGCATGCATGCTCAGTTGTCTAGTCGTGACCAACTGTTGGCAACCCCTTGGACTATAGCCTGCCAGGCTCTTCTGTCCATTGAATTTTCCAGGCAAGAACACTGGAGTGGGTTGCCATTTCATACTCCAGGGGATCTTCCCAACCCAGGGATCGAACCTGCATTTCCTGCATCTCATACATTGGCAGACAGATTCTTTACAACTGAACCCATCTGGGAAACCAATATAATCCCTCTAGACTTTCCCAATGAGGCACAGCTCATCAGCTTCATGTTAAAAGTTCAGGTCCCCCAGTTTCAGGAGTATATTTTTTCCTGAGTCATAGATAAAAGCACCTTCATGAAAAGCACTACCCTTGTCAAATGTCAAACCACATTGTATAGGCTTCAAGACCAATCTTCTCTCTACTAGTGCCTGGGACACAACCTTACCCCTTCCTGTCTCCAGCAGGGAAGGCAAAGGGCTTTCTTAAGGTTATGTCATTAACAACTGAGAACTATTAGTCCTGCTGAAATGGAAATATCCACATTTTAGCACATGTTGATGATTTCTCTCCTGTAATTGAACCTGATTTTTACATTGTACCCAGAAAAGTGATTGCTAGCTGGCAAAGGAAGGTAATCTGATGCTTTTCTGAGGGTGAGTAGAAAAACAGACCTTGCTTTTAGGTTATAACTTTGGCAAAATAGAATAGAATCCTGCAGGTACTGCTTGTGTACACACATATGCACACACACACCCCCGCCTGGTTTATCTCAGCGGGTGTGGTTACAGGCGTTGCCAGAGATGAATAACCATTAATATCCCTTAAGAAAATTAGACATTAAATTCAAAATAATTAGCTAGATCCAGGTTAATTTAATAAGATAGTCTTTGGACTTGTAAAGGTATAAAGTTAGAACAAGGCGTTAAGGAATGTGGGTTGACAGATTAGAGACTCTAAGTTTTTCAAAGTTGCTACATAGAACTCTATTCAGAAATGCCACTGACCCCTGGGAGCAGGCCGGAGCACCAGCTACCACCCTCTTGAGCTCTGAGACCAACTCCAACATGAGCTGGGGAGGGGGAGTTCTCCTACCAACAATCTTTTTTTTTTTTTTAAACTGGAGTATAGTTGCTTTACAATGTTGTGTTAATTTCTGCTGTACAGCAAAGTGAATCAGCCACATGTGTACATATATCCCCTCTTCCTTGGATTTCCTTCCCATTTATGTCTCCAAAGAGCCTTTGGTAGAGTTCCCGGTGCTATACAGTTGGTTCTCATTAATTATCTATTTTATACATAGCAGTGTATATACTTCAGTCCCAATCTCCCAATCCATCCCACCCCTCTTCTCCCTCTTAGTATCTATGCATTTGTTCTCTATGTCTGTGTCTTTATTTCTGTTTGGCAAGTAAGTTCATCTGCACCATTTTTCTAGATTCCAATAAACAATTCTTAAGACACCAGTTGGGCGTCCTACCGCTCAAATGAATTGTGACACGATTCATCCAGAGGTAGTATCAGATTTCACAGGTTAAGTGTTCAGTCCTCCAAGTCCCAGCCCCACCCCCTTCAATGGTAGTCACAAACCCAGGTCATCACCTGTGTTTCTGATCAGCCAGTAGTAAATCAGAGGTTCCTGAGACCACCCCTCTTCAGGTTTGGTTAATTTGCTAGAGCAGCTCACAGAACTCCAAGAAACATTTTGCTTACTAGATCACTGGTTTATGATACAAGCTACAGCTCAGGAACAGCCAGACAGGACAGTTGCATAGCACAGGGTATGGAGAAATTGTGTGGGGCTGCTATGCCCTGTCTACTCTTTCTGAATCTCCATGTGTTCACCAACCCAGAAACCTCCAAACCCTCTCCTTTGCTGGGGGTTTTATGGAGGCTTCATTGTTATAAGCATGGCTGATTAAATAAATCGTCATTGGCAGCTGAGTTGACCTCCAGTCCTTCTGTGCTCCCTGGAGGGGCTGGTTACTGAAAGTTCCAACCCTCTAACCTCATGATTGGTTCCCCTGTCAAACAACCCCCATCTTTGGGTTGCCAAAAGGGCTCTCCAAAAGTCTTCATTAACATAACAAGGACAGTTTTATCACTCATCACTGGAAATTCCTAGGGTTTCCAGAGCTCTTTGCCAGGAACATGATCAGAGACCAAATATATATTTCTTATTATAAATCACAGTATCACAACTCCAGAGATGTTTGGTTTGCATCAAAGTAACAGTGAAAGTCACTTAGTTGTGTCTGACTCTTTTCGACCCCTCCTCTGTCCATGGGATTCTCCAGGCAAGAGTACTAGAATGGGTTGCCATGCCCTCCTCCAAGGGATCTTCCCAACCCAGGGATCGAACCCAGATCTCTTACATCTCCTTCATTGGCAGGCGGGGTCTTTACCACCAGTGTCACCATATATCAAATTCCTTGTCCTCCTTGAGCTTTCTGCCCTGATGTCTTTGAGGAAAGACAGAGAGCTGGAATGACTTTCCACCCATTCCCAGCTAGGAAAGAAGGAAAAAAATCAAGCTTTATCCCAAGGAAAGGAAATCTGAATACCTAATATAAACCAGTCATTCTTTTCCATTAATTGGATAAGGAAATTAAGTCAAAGATTAGTGACAACCCGAGATCCTTGGAGTAGCTAGTATCAGAACCAAATGATTGCAACCCTGTTCTGTGACAGCCCCTTCTCACTGTTAGCATCCTTCTTAACACTTGGTGGTGAATCCAACCTACTAGTTCCTAGAGATGTGCTACTGTGTTTAGGAAATAAAACAGCATTGTTCTTAATTGAGAGTCAGCTCTTTTGTGTGTTGATGGTATGGCCTTGGGCAAGTCATTTCAACTCTCTAAGCCTCAGTTTCTTAATTTATCAAATAGATAAAAATTTCTCCCACATAATGTTATTGTCAAGTATGGATGAAATTACATGACAACAAATACTTCCAGTGCTTACTGTGTACCAGACACTATTCTGTGTCCTCTATATATAAGAACTCATGTGCTCTTCACCGAATGTATTTTAAGATAGCTACCACAACCATCACCAATTTACGAAGGAGGAAACTAAGGCATAGGGAAGTTAACTCAAGTAGCTATTTAGTGACCAAGAGGAAATTAAAACCTAGAAGGTCTGATTTTGGGGTCAGTATTCTACTTCTTCCTTTTCTACCTAGCACACTGGCTTTCAGAAGCAATTTAATAAATGCTGCTTTATACCCTGATTTTTTTTTTCATTCAGTACAAAGAAAGTCAAGACAGAAAACATGCATTCTTGGACACTTATCATATTTTTCTAATTTGACCTCAAGATGAAGCAATTCTCTGCATGGCCATCACTCCTTCCCATCACCTGCATTTGCAGATATGGCTACAGAGTTTAGCAAAGCTTCACTGAACCAAACAAAATGCAAAATCATCAAAACTTTATCGAGTCCTTTTGACATATGCTCCAGGACAGACTATTTTCTTGGGCTCCAAAATCACTGCCAATGGTGACTGCAGCCACGAAATTAAAAGATGCTTGCTCCTTAGAAGAAAAGTTATGACAATCCTAGACAGCATATTAAAAAGCAGAGACATTACTTTGCTGACAAAAGTCCGTATCGTCAAAGCTATGTTTTTTCCAGTAGTCATGTAGGGATGTAAGTGCTGGGCCATAAAGAAGCCTGAACACTGAAGAACTGATGCTCTTGAGCTGTGGTGTTGGAGAAGACTCCTTGAGAGTCCGTTGGGCTGGAGGAAAATCAAACCATTCAATCCTGAATATTCATTAGAAGGACTGATGCTAAAGCTGAAGCTCCAATACTTTGGCCACGTGATGCAAAGAGCTGACTCATTAGAAAAGACCCTGATGCTCAGACAGACTGAAGGTAAGAGGAGAAGGGGATGACAGAGGACGAGATGGTTGGATGGCCATCACTGACTCAAAGGACATGAGTCTGAGAAAGCTCCAGGAGATGGTGAAGAGCAGAGAAGCCTGGCATGCTGCATCCATGGGATCACAAAGAGTCAGATGACTGAGTGACTGAACAACAACAACAACCAGGCACTAAGAGGCAGAAGCATGGATAAAGCCTATCATAGATCTGCAAACAAAAGGGGCTCATGTCACATTTGTTCAGCTAAACTAGAATTTACATGACCAACGCCAAGGGGATTTTGGTTCTGGGATTATCTTTACTTAGTCTTAATTCAAGAAAAAAGTTTCCTTTTTTCTAGATATTCTCAGATTTGGGGGAGGGGGGTGCAAATACCTTCTATGGGTGTGGGGATGGGGTTTGCTGATTACTGAGTCCTATCTCCAAACATTGCTGTGAAAATTTTGCAAATAGGCCTAGCACTTAAGCACTTATGAGTAATCAGCTTCAAGCAAAGAGGGAATGGCATGAGGTGTTTCATAGTTTGGTTGGCTTCTTTATTTGTTTGTTTGTTTTGGTGGGTGGGGGGATTTTTTTCCTCCAGTTTCTATCAAACCCCATGAGATAGCTCCTAGTCTTTCCCAACACATACATCAGCCCACAGATTCAGGCAATATCCCAGCCCAGAAATTCTACTGGAAATCTCATGCCAGTCATCCTGACTTTACACATAGCCCTTCACGAGTATTCAGGCTGCGTGGAGGTAGAGGTATTAAAAGCCTTCTTTCTTAAGATCCTCACGATGATCCTGTGATTCAGACTGGATTTTAATCCCCATTTTACAGGGGAAAAAGTATTGAATCACAGGATGATGGAGCAAATTGTTTCAGATGACGCAGTATACATTATGAAACTGAGTTGTGAGTTTAGGTCAAACCTGAACCATACTTCTTTCTTTAAATGAGGTATCTCCTTAGGTTAAGCACTGGAATTTCTATGCACTTTTATTTAAATGTACATAACTTTGCTACAAGACAAACCAGGAGTCATTGACTGATCACATTTTCATTCTCCATGAATTAAAGTCAGAAGAACTTCGATATCATCAGTTCAGTTCAGTCGCTCAGTCATGTCCAACTCTTTGCGACCCCATGAATCGCAGCATGTCAGGCCTCCCTGTCCATCACCAACTCCCAAAGTTCATTCAGACTCATGTCCATCGAGTCAGTGATGCCATCCAGCCATCTCATCCTCTGTCATCCCCTTCTCCTCCTGCCCCCAATCCCTCCCAGCATCAGAGTCTTTTTCAATGAGTCAACTCTTCACATGAGGTGGCCAAAGTACTGGAGTTTCAGCTTTAGCATCATTCCTTCCAAAGAAATCCCAGGGCTGATCTCCTTCAGAATGGACTGGGTGGATCTCCTTGCAGTCCAAAGGACTCTCAAGAGTCTTCTCCAACACCACAGTTCAAAAGCATCAACTCTTCGGCGCTCACCTTTTTTCACAGTCCAACTCTCACATCCATACATGACCACAGGAAAAACCATAGCCTTGACTAGATGAACCTTTGTTGGCAAAGGAATGTCTCTGCTTTTCAATATGCTATCTAGGTTGGTCATAACTTTCCTTCCAAGGAGTAAGCGTCTTTTAATTTCATGGCTGCAATCACCATCTGTAGTGATTTTGGAGCCCAGAAAAATAAAGTCTGACACTGTTTACACTGTTTCCCCATCTATTTGCCATGAAGTGATGGGACCAGATGCCATGATCTTTGTTTTCTGAATGTTGAGCTTTAAGCCAACTTTTTCACTCTCCACTTTCACTTTCATCAAGAAGTCTTTTAGTTCCTCTTCACTTTCTGCCATAAGGGTGATGTCATCTGCATATCTGAAGTTATTGATATTTCTCCCGGCAATCTTGATTCCAGCTTGTGTTTCTTCTAGTCCAGCATTTCTCATGATGTACTCTGCATAGAAGTTAAATAAACAGGGTGACAATATACAGCCTTGACGTACTCCTTTTCCTATTTGGAACCAGTCTGTTGTTCCTTGTCCAGTTCTAACTGTTGCTTCCTGACCTGCATACAGATTTCTCAAGAGGCAGGTCAGGTGGTCTGGTATTCCCATCTCTTGAAGAATTTTCCACAGTTTCTTGTGATCCACACAGTCAAAGGCTTTGGCATAGTCAATAAAGCAGAAATAGATGTTTTTCTGGAACTCTTGCTTTTTCCATGATCCAGCGGATGTTGGCAATTTGATCTCTGGTTCCTCTGCCTTTTCTAAAACCAGGTTGAACATCTGGAAGTTCATGGTTCACGTATTGCTGAAGCCTGGCTTGGAGAATTTTGAGCATTATTTTACTAGCATGTGAGATGAGTGCAGTTGTGCAGTAGTTTGAGCATTCTTTGGCATTGCCTTTCTTTGGGACTGGAATGAAAACTGACCTTTTCCAGTCCTGTGGCCACTGCTGAGTTTTCCAAATGTGCTGGCATATTGAGTGCAGCACTTTCACAGCATCATCTTTCAGGATTTGGAATAGCTCAACTGGAATTCCATCAC
>NW_011495059.1:4061755-4062099 GCF_000754665.1 Bison bison bison | reverse complement strand
CCCCCAGACAGCCATTTTGCTTTTTTGCATTTCTTTTCCATGGGGATGGTCTTGATCCCTGTCTCCTGTACAATGTCATGAACCTCATTCCATAGTTCATCAGGCACTCTATCTGTCAGATATAGGCCCTTTAATCTATTTCTCACTTCCACTGTATAATCATAAGGCATTTGATTTAGGTCATACCTGAATGGTCTAGTGGTTTTCCCTACTTTCTTCAATTTAAGTCTGAATTTGGTAATAAGGAGTTCATGATCTGAGCCACAGTCAGCTCCTGGTCTTGTTTTTGTTGATTGTATAGAGCTTCTCCATCTTTGGCTGCAAAGAATATAATCAATCTGATT
>NW_011495059.1:4061380-4061655 GCF_000754665.1 Bison bison bison | reverse complement strand
ATGTCTGGCTCTAGGTCAGTGATCACACCATCATGATTATCTGGGTCGTGAAGATCTTTTTTGTACAGTTCTTCTGTGTATTCTTGCCACCTCTTCTTAATATCTTCTGCTTCTGTTAGGTCCATACCATTTCTGTCCTTTATCGAGCCCATCTTTGCATGAAATGTTCCCTTGCTATCTGTAATTTTCTTGAAGAGATCTCTAGTCTTTCCCATTCTGTTGTTTTCCTCTATGTCTTTGCATTGATCTCTGAGGAAGGCTTTCTTATCTCTTCT
>NW_011495059.1:4046603-4061010 GCF_000754665.1 Bison bison bison | reverse complement strand
TTGTGTGTTGGTTCTAAAAGGTCTTGTAGGTCTTCATAGAACCTTTCAACTTCAGCTTCTTCAGCATTACTGGTTGGGGCATAGACTTAGATTACTGTGATATTGAATGGTTTGCTTTGGAAACGAATAGAGATCATTCTGTCATTTTTGAGATTGCATCCAGGTATTGCATTTTGGACTCTTTTGTTAACCATGATGGCTATTCAATTTCTTCTGAGGGATTCCTGCCCCGATTCAATATCGAATATATTCAATATATTCGATATCATAGGTTCTTCTTATTCTAAGGTAGAAAGGGGGATGGGTATGGGAAAAAGGGTAAACAATAGTAAAGAAACATAGAATCATCACTAAATTTCTAATTTTGCCTAAACTGGACCTGCAAAAGCCAATGCCCTTTGTTAAGGAATCAGACAGTTGAAGTCACAAAGGTGAAGGTGGGTGATTTGAAGGGTTTAGGTATTTGTTTGCTAGTTAAGGTAACAAGAAGCCACATAGATTTTGGCCTATTTTGTTACTATTGTTCTGCTTCCAATAAATGCAGAATATACATTTATTTTAAGTGCAAATGAAACATTTATCAAAACAGACCAGATGCTGTGCCATTAAGTCTCAATCAAGGTATTGAAGTCATATCAAGTATGTTCTCCAAACATAGAAGTTAAGCTAGAAACCAGTTAAACGAAGATAAATAAAAATCCTAAAATGCTTGAAAAAAAGGCAATTTTGAAAACTTTAGGTATAACTTATGCACACTGCAACTTCTCTTTTTTAGTAAACAGTCTCAGGTTTTGAGAAAGGCACACATACAAGCTATAACACCACCATGATGGAAATATGGGATAGTTTTATCGCTCCCAAAGGTCTTTTTGTCTTTTTGTGGGAAAAAAGACAGTGTCTTTTTGTAAAAAAGCCTCTCCCACGACCCAAGCCCTGATAACCACTGACCTGATTTCTATCCTCATAAGTTTGCCCTTGGAATCTGACTTAAGAACATTTGAGCTTCATCCACTGTTTTGGGTATATCAATGGTATGTCCCTTATTACTGTGGAACAGTATTCCATTATATGGATGTGTCACATTTTGTTTATCCATTCAGTAATTGAAGGGCATTTTCAGTATGTGTTTCCAGTATTTGATAATTATTAGTAAAGTGCATATAAGCATTCTTATGTAGAATTACTGGGTCTTACAGTAATGTACATTTAACTTAAGTGAAGTTGCTCAGTCGTGTCCGACTCTTTGCAACCCCATGGACTATAGCCTACCAGGCTCCTCCATGGAATTTTCCAGACAAGAGTACTGGAGTGGGTTGCTGTTTCCTTCTCCAGGGGATCTTCTTGACCCAGGGATTGAACCCGGGTCTACTGCATTACAGGCAGATGCTGTATCATCTGAGGCACCAGGGAAGCCCCATATTTCACTTAAGGAGCTGCCACATTTTCCAGTGTCTCTATACTATTTTTCATTCCTATAAGCAGTGCAAGAGAATTCCTTTTCTCCCATATCCATACCTGCACACGCTATGATTAGCTCTTTTAAGCATTTCTAATAAGTACGTAGCTGTGTCTGATTGTTATTTTAGTTTACATTTTGCTGGTTATTAATGACCTTTTAATATCCTCTCTTTGTTGATGTCCTATCTTCTTTGGTGGAATGTTTGTGAAAGTGTTTCACCCTTTTTAAAATTGGGTGCTTTTATTACTGAATTTTCAGAGTCATTTACATAGTATGAATATCCTTTATTCCTAAACTTGCTCTACAAGATTTTTAATTGTAAAAAAATAAATAAATAAATAAATATGTGTTTTCTAATATTTTCTCCTAGACTTTGGCTTATCTCATTTTGTTAAACAAAATGAGCAGCAACTTTTAATTTTGATGAAGTCTACTTTATAATTTTTTTATTTTGTAATTTTTGTGTCCTAAGAAATCATCTCTTATTACAAGGTTGCAAAGAATTTCTTTTAGTTTTCTTTACGATCTTACAAAATGATACTCCAGATTTTTCCTTTTCATCCTTTACACAGTTGTCATAAATTGACTTCTACGAATGGAATAAAGAAACAATATATTGCTGCGTTTTTTACTTCAGACAATTATCTTATTCTGCGTAAATCCAAGTTTCTGATTAGGATATTTCTTCTCCCTGAAGAACTTTTTAGCATTTTTTTAGTGCCAAAGTTTTGCCAATAATGGATTCTCTTCATTTTTGTTTGTGTGATAAAGCATTACTTCCCCTTCATTACTGAATTTTGGGGAGATGGGCTGGGTGTAGAAGTCTATAGTGGTGTTTTTGTTTGCATTTGATTTGTTGGTTTTTTTCAGTATTTTATGGATGTGATTTGATTTTCTTTTTGCTTTTGTAGTTTCTGATTGTAAGTTGACTTTAACTCTTGTGTCTGTTCCTCTGTATATAAAAGATCCTTTTTTTTCTTCTGTCTTTCAATATTTTCTCTTTCTCCTTCAATTTCAAGATTTTGACTGTGATAGTTTAAGGGTGTGTGTGTATGTGTCTGTTGTGTGTGTGTGCAAGACTCTGTATCCCATACATGCATTTCCTTGCTTAGGCTGCTTCATGTTCTCTGAGCATCTTGGATTCTGCTTCTGTGATTTCAGTTACATCGATCACATATGTATCAGACAGAGTCCCATGCTTTTTAGATAATCTTTTTTTCTTGGTTCTTGTTTCTTTTTGTGTTTTCATTTGGATAAAGTGTTCCATATAGGTTTCCCAGGGGACTCAGTGGTAAAGAATCCACCCGCCAAAGCTGAAAATGCAGGTTTGATCTGTGGGTTGGGAAGTTCTCCTGGAGAAGGAAGTGGCAACCCATTCCAGTATTCTTGCCTGAAGATCTCATGGATGGAGGAAACTGGTGGGCTATAGTCCATGGGGTCACAAAGAGTGGACACAACTTAGCGAATAAACCAGCAACAAACTGGTCAACAGCCATTTATTATGTCCATTTACATGTGCATCCAATTTTATTTTTATAATTGATATGACCTCCTTTTAGTTCACTGAATCCATCCTTGACTGTGCCAAGTGTACTAATGAACTCACTAAAGATATCATTCTTTGATCCCATGTTTCTGATTTCTAAAATGAAAACATCCATGCTGAAATTCCTCACCTGTTCAGACATGTCATCCATTTTTTTCACTAGCACCTCTGGTACATTAAGAATATTTACTTTACATTTCCAGTTATTCCAACATCCGGGTGATATTTGAGTCTGATTTTGTTATCAGCTGAATGAATACCATAAATCAAGTATTTTAAGAATTTCATAGATGCAGAAATTGAAGCTAAAAGAGGCTGTGTGACTAGCTCAAGATCACACACCTAAGAATTGATCCAATGAAGTCAAATAGATTTCAGATTCCATCCTCTGTCCACCATACTATACTGACCCATAATACGGACACAATAATGGGTGCTGCATAGCTGACTAAATGACCTGGAATTCTTGAGCATGCAAAATCTGTCCAAACTCTTACAGTATAGATATTGCAGGAGACATTAATCTTGGGACACAGGTGAGTGGGACACCCTTAGAAGCTTATACCTATGTTGAGACGGTGCTGAAATATTACAAAACAAAACAAGGAGGTGGACATTAGTAGGTGAGTGTCACCATGGCCAGTGTATGTTCACATTTTTACTGACATCCCAGGCTTGCTCACATGATCCACACTTACTCACCTGGAGCAATCAAAGGACAGTCCTAAGCAGCATTTGACATAAATCATGTAGATCCCAATCTCACCCTGACTCTTCACTGGGAAAATGCCATTTGCTTTTTCACTGAATAATCCTTTATAGCTTACAAAATAAGCCCTGTGATTTGTCTCTTTTCTTATTAAAACAAACAAAAATTGCAACCTTGTTCTAGCCCACAGCCAGGGATATGCTGGCTGCAAGCCAACATTGTGGCTCCACAAGTCCAGGCAGTGGAATGAGCTGGGATGGGCCCTGTGAATTGTTCCCAGCTCCAAAGGCACAGCTGTCCAGATTCCTCATGGATCAAGGAATTCAAAAGAGGCCTGCGCACAACACAGTCAATTATCTCACAAATACCTTCTCACTCAAGACACTGTTCTTTGGAATCGTGCAGCACAGGGCAGAGTCTTTCACATAAGGTCCCTGGGAGGACCAGACACGGGCATATCGTCTGCCAGACAGGTGGTAGAACAGGGAAGAAAAGGGTTATCCTCACAAGCGTCTGTCTGCAGTACACCTGAACTGCCCCAACCAGAGGAAGTCTGCCTTTCCAGAACAGCCCCGGGGCTGAGTCTTTGTGACCTAAATTCCATCCAGGAACAGTCACTGGCCCCAGACTTGCTTCTTCAGTTTAGAAAACACTCATTAAAGGGGTCTTCTGATACCAGAGGTCTCAAGAAAGTCTATATAAAGCTTCCCAGTCTTTGGCCTAATAAATATAATTCCTGAAGAAATAATTCAAAAGAAGGATAAGCAAAGATGTTATTTACAGCAGTCTAAGTTTATAACTTGGCTTAAAGCTCAACATTCAGAAAACTAAGATCATGGCATTTTGTCCCAACACTTCATGGCAAATAGATGGGGAAGCAGTGGAAACAGTGGCAGACTTTATTTTTGGGGGGTCCAAAATCACTGCAGATGATGACTACAGCCATGAAATTAAAAGACACTCCTTGGAAGGAAAGTTAAGACCAACCTAGACAGGATATTACAAAGCAGAGACATTACTTTGCCAACAAAGGTCCATTTAGTTAAGGCTACATTTTTTCCAGTAGTCATGTGTGGATGTGAGATTTGGACTATAATAAAGCTGAGCACGGAAGAATGGATGCTTTTGAACTATGGTGTTAGAGAATACTCTTGAGAGTCCCTTGGACAGCAAGGAGATCCAACCAGTGCATCCTAAAGGAAATCAGTCCTGAATATTCATTGGAAGGACTGATGTTGAAGCTGAAACGCCAACACTTTGGCAACCTGATGTAAAGAGCTGACTCATTGGAAAGGACCCTGATGCTGAGAAAGATTGAAGGAGAGAGGAGGAAGGGGCTGACAGAGGATGAGTTGGTTGGATGGCATTAGTGACTCAATGGACATGAATTTGGGTAAACTCCAGGAGTTGGTGATGGACAGGGAGGTCTGGCATGCTGCAGTCCATGGGGTCGCAAAGAGTTGGACACAACCGAGTGACTGAACTGAAGTTTATAACATTAGGGCCAATGCCTATCTATTTAATGAAATGTTGTGTTAATAGGATTCTTCCCCATTAATAAAGATCCAGGGAAAAAATAATGCTAAGAGTAAAAATATCAAAGTTTTAATATATGAGAACTTCCCAGAGAAATAAAGGTCACACCATTCATATTGAAGGGATAGATTAAGAGTCCAGTGCAATAGGAACGTCCAAACCTAGATACATTGCTGTAACACTTCAAGCATTAAGAATAAAGAGCAGATCTAAAAAGTTCCCAAGATGTAGAATAGTTGCCTATAAAGAAGTAAAAATTAAACTAACCTCAAGCTTTTCCTCACCAGTATTGTATCTTAAGGTTATTTTATCCTTTAGACAATAAGACAGAGAGTCTAGGGTCTCGTGAGTTTCTTAAGTTCTATGAAAATGTTTTCTAGAAAGGAACTTTCTTATAAAGATATATATTATATCTATATCTGCATATAGCATATAATGTATTATATAATATGTGATATTATAAATAATGCAGGATATATGTCATATAACATAGAAATATTGTATCCATATGTAGTGTTTATGTGTGTGTATACATAGAGATGGAATCAAAAACATAAAAATAAAAAAAGAGAGGTCATTAAGTAAATGAATGTGAAATGTAATATTATTATGTGACGATTGTTTGTATGTTTCATATGCTGAGGGGCGGGGCTTCCAACCCTAAGAGTACTTAGGATCTACAAAGATGCTGAAAGTCTTGCAAATTCTCTAACTCTAGGCCTAATAACTCAATGATTATAAGGAAAGTGTCTCCTCACAGATTTGTGTCTCCTGTCAAACTATCAATCACATGTAGGGATTAATGAAGAGATTTTTAGATGTGACAAGACTCAAAGTTTTAAGTTAATTTCAAGTTGCTGATGGGATATGAGTAGTGAAAATTAATTACACCTTTCACCTCTCCCCAAGTTAGTAACCAATTAAGGAACAGACATGAGAAACTGAATGATATGTAGAAAAACTGCTGATAACACTGAACTAGATCTATGTATAGTCAGCTGGGTCCCTTAATAAACTCTAGATGGATCTAAAATCTAGTGTTCAGGATCAGTCACCTGAGGGGTTTGGGGAGCAGACAATCTTATTAGAATCAGAGCCTTAGGTATATGTTCAAAGCCGGGCTTGATCCCTGACCCTGGAGGGCCTCTGGGTCCAGAATGCCAACATTCAGTGAGGGCCAAGTTGAAAGAGAAATCTCACACAGGGCTGAGTCACAGGTATTTATGAGTTCCTTCTTTCTGCATCATTCCACACAAAGTCACTGGCAGCAAAGGAATGAATAGGAAAGAGAGAAGCTGGAAGTATTCCTCCCATTCTTATTATTTTCCTCAGGCAGAGTGGTGTGCCAAATGTGGTCCTTGAACAAGCGGCATCAGCCTCACTTGAGAACTTGGCAAAAGCACAAATTCTCAGATCCCACCCTAGACCTACCAGATCAGAAACTCTGGAGGCGCAGTCTATCAATCTGTATTTCAAAAGCCCTCTGGTGCGATTTTGATGAACAATCTGTCTGAGCAGCCTCATCACAAAGTATAGCCTGGAAATGTGGTGTGTGTGTGTGTGTGTGTGTGTGTGGTATGTATTGTGTTACACATCTTATATATCTATTACTTTTAAAAAGAGAGATGGGAAAAGGCAGATTCTTTATGATGTCTTCTGAGCAGCCATATTTTCAGAAGTCTTTGTCTGGCCTATCTCTCCTCACTTATTCTAGAAGGAGGAGAGAAAATGAACTCCAGCAAGCACAATGGATTTAGCCTTAACTGCTCGCTGAAATCACCTAGTTCAGTTCAGTTCAGTCGCTCAGTGTGTCTGACTCTTTGTGACCCCATGGACCGCAGCACACTGGGCTTCCCTGTCCTTCACCAACTCCCAGAGCTTGCTCAAATTCCTGTCCAATGAGTCAGGGATGCCATCCAACCATCTCATCCTCTGTTGTCCCCTTCTCCTCCTGCCTTCATTCTTTCCCAGCATCAGGGTGTTTCCCAATGAGTCAGTTCTTCGCATCAGGTGGCCAAAGCACTGGAGTTTCAGTTTCAGCATTAGTCCTACTAATGAATATTCAAGACTGATTTTCTTTATGACTGACTGGATTGATCTCCTTGCAGTCCAAGGGAGTCTCAAGAGTCTTCTCCAACACCACATTTCAAAAGTATCAGTTCTTCAGCACTCAGCTGTCTTTATGGTCCAGAAATCACCTAGGAAACTTTGCAAACACTCATGTCTCAGACCTACCCCCATTGATTAGGATTTCATTTGTGTGGGGTATGGTGTGAACATCAGGATTTCATTTGTTTATTTATTTCTGAGACTTCATCGCTGCATGGGCTTTTCTCTAGTTGCAGCAAGCAGGCTTCTCACTGCAGTGGTTTCTCTTGCAGCACGAGTTCTAGAACATATAGTTCAGCAGTGGCAGTGCATGGGGTCAAAAGTTGCAGCTCCCGGGTGCTAGAGCACAGGCTCAATAGTTGTGGCACACAGGCTTAATAGCTCCATGGCATGTGACTCCCAGGCCAGGGATCAAACCTGTGTCTTCTGCACTGGCAGGCAGATTCTTAACCATGAGTCATCAGGGAAGCCCCATGGGCACCTGAATTTTTTTTAAAGCCTTCCAAATGATTCTATAATGTACAGCTAAAATGGAACACCATTGGTTCACTGGTTCTGAAAATCTGGTTTCCAGATAAGCAGCATCTGCATCACTTGCCAGGAAGTGGCAACGTGCTCAGCAAATAATATTTTGACACCAGCTCTCACTTCCACGCATAGACTTCAGATACCAGCCACAAGCCCAGTTTATCTTCTGTGCATCTGACCCTCTGGCTACAAGTTGGAGGTTCCAATGGCCACTTTCTTGGGTTCAACCAAGTAGTGGAGCAGCACGTAGAACTCAGAGAAACATTTTATTTACTAGGTCACCAGTTCATCAGAAAAGGATGTAACTCAGGTTGGAGATCCATAGGACAATGCGTGGGGAAGGAGGGTGGAGCTTCCACGCCCCCTTCAGATGGGCCATTCTCCCCAGTCCTCAATAGTAACCAACCAGGAAGTTCTCTGGACCTTCTCCCTTTGGGTTTTTCTGAAGGCTTCATTACATAGGCAAGAATGAGTAGATCATTGACCACTGGTGACTGATCTCAATTTCCAGGCACTCTCTACTCCCTGGAGGTTGAGGGAGTGGTACTGAAGGTTCCAACCCTCTAACCACAGGTTGGTTTCCTTGGCAACCAGCTCCCATCTTCAGGGACTTTCCGAAAGTCCCCTCATTCACATAACTAGACATTGTTATCACTTTCATCACTTAGGAAATTCCAAGGGGGTTAGCTCTGCTCCAGAAATGGGAATGAATATGAAATATATATATTTCTTATTATACATCACAACATCAGATTTAGCCACTTAGTTGACAAATAATTATTGGGTGCTCCTCTGGCCCAATTCCAGAAAAAGCTCTAAAAATAAAATGGTAAAGGAAAACAGGCATAGTTGTTTTCCTTGGAAAGTGTTCATCCTGTAGGGAAAACAAATATTAATCAAATAATCATCACACACATACATACACAGTATGTTTATAATAAGTCCTATAGGTGTCAGGAATACAAAACTGTGCCTATGGATGACAAGGAATGTAGCCTAATGTAGGAGGTATGAGTCGGGTATCACAGATTTCCTAAGAAGCTGCTGTCAGAACTGATGTCTAAAGGATGAATAGAAGTTGAATGGGCATGGAGAAAACAAATCAAAAATTTTCCAAACATCTTGTGCAAAAATTCCTGTGGCAAATAGGAATGTCAAGGAACCAAAAATTATCAGTGGGTGCTATGTTCAGAAGGGGAAGGAGAGTATAGTTCAAGATTAATTTGGAAAGAAAGATAAAAGAGAAATACAAAAGTTACACTCTGTTGTTGTTGATGATGATGGTAGTGGTATGTGTGTATTCTGTGTTTGCTTGCTTGCTTGGTATACTCCATTACAATTTTTTTCTTCCTGCTTTGAGGAGTTTTGTTAAGATTAGTGTCAAACCACATACACCATAAAGAATGCTGAGAGACATGAGGCTGCCTTGGTTACACTCAGGTCATCCTGCCCATGGCATTGTGGGAAGCTCAGTCTATTTGGGGATTTTTTTGGCCCTGTAGTATCTTAGTTCCCAAAGCAGGGGTTGAACCTGCACCCTCTGCAGTAGAAGTGCTAAGTCGTAACCACTGGACCACCAGGGAAGTCCCTCAGTCTATTTGTTGAGCAATGGCGTGGGCCCAGTGTGGTGGAGTCCATGACTGCAAGGTCACACACCTTTCTCATTTCCTGTCTCTTGTGGGTTTCAACAGTGCACTTGGAGGTTGTATTACCAAATCACTGTGCTGGCCGTTCTCTAGCTGTGACTGTGTCCTGAAAAACTCTGAATCTGGGAGAAAGATGATTTAAACCCGCTTTGTTTTCCACACAAAGTTCTGAAGGTATTTACGTATTTGGCCCCTGGTCCTTCAGCATCTGCAGTGACTGGCACTGCCGGCGTGTTTTCTTCCTAGATCATTTTTATTGCCAGTGTCCACTGTTGCTGGAAGACTTTCCAGGATCCTCATGCATATGGCTTTTGACGGAAAAATGTCTCCCTTGGCACCTTCTTGTAGGAACCACATATATCAAAACCAAGCTCCCAGACCACCCTTCCAGCCAAACATTCATAAATGTCCAGGAGGGAAAGAAGTTATGCAGGAAGACTATATCTCTTAATAAAATCTTGAAAGAGTTTCCATTTCATTTCTCATAAATCCTCTGTGAGTGAGCGTCGTACAATACTTTCTTAAGAGGCAAAATTGCCTCCAAATCTTTTCCTGGATCAGGACTATAGAATCATTTGTACTCGTCCAACACATCATAATCCATCTTTGGTTTGACAGTAAGAGACATGATTTTTTATTTCATTTATTATATTATTATTCAAGCTCATTTTTAATAAATAGGCTTTCACTGAACACAGCTTCTTCTTAATAGAAAAGTCTAATAAAGTTTAGCATGAATTTTACAACTTAGGAGCCTCTGTTCTACGTTTTTGCATTCCAGAAAGTGATAGAAATTTTAGATAACTTGCATAGCATTGTAGATAAGAATTCCAGGTAAACTCTGGAATTAAAGAGACCCAGGTTAAGATCCAAACATATCTATGTAATCTACAGCAAGTAATTTTACCTTTCTGGGCATGTTCTGCTTTCCTCATCTATAGAATGGGGATAATAAGAGATCAATGAAACAATTTAAAAAGATAATGACCTAAAAAGCTTAATGTAACATCTGGCATATCATATACACTTGTTAAGTTGTATTTTATTATTTCCTCATACCATCTAATCTAATAACAGCCTCAGGTCCTTCTCTCTCATTATTGTGATAGTTGCTATTTTTTGAGCACATACCGTATGCTATGAACTGCCAAGTACTTTACATGGATTCTCTCATTAAATGTTTTCAGTACCTTTGGAAGAGAGGTGTGACTATCCCTGCCATTTCACAGATGAGGAAGTGGAGAGGCAGAAGTCCTGATGTAAGTAGGAAGGAAGTGGAATTTTTAGAGCCCTGTTAGGCCTGCTCTGTGCTGTGGGGAAAGGCAGTCATGAGGCTGTTCAAAGTTCCTCAGTGAAGAATGAAGCTGGAGGACCTCTTTACGATGCTCTGTGATTCCCCTCAAGGGCACACATCACGTCTCAGACTTTGGAGCCAGGGCTTGGCCACCAGACCAGGGTTGCCCCCAGAGGGTCATTTCACGATCCAATGAAACACTGGAAAGTGCCTGGAATTCTGACTCTGTCAAATCTGCACTCAGAGAGGTTGAAGGGGTGCCTGACCTCCTACAATTGTTTTACGTGTTCTAACCTCCAGTTTCTTTATTTGTAAAATGGAGAAAGGAATGCTAACTAGCTCTCAGGGACTTTCTGGGGAGGCTGACCTGTACTGCAGTTTAAGCACGCATGTTCTGAAATCTGGCTGCCTGAGGTTCACCCAGGACCACACTTCACTTGCTTTGTGACTTTGGGAAGTTACTGGATCTCTGTCAGCCCCAGTTACTTCAGCGGTACCTTTGCTTTCACCAGCACTAGAGAACCAATGATATTGTTGCAATAACTCAAACAGAATAAATATGACTGCAATGAGGGGCAAGGGCATATTTTTGCCCATTTTCCTTATGTGAGGATTTCTTCATCGTGCCCCAGTTATCATGTTTCAAGGAATGTCATTAGTTACAATGATCCTAAATGACAGTTACTAAATCATCCAAAGCTCTGGCACCAGACTTGGCAGCTTCAATTTCGAGGGAAGAGTGTGGTGAAGCTGGGGAAGATGCTTTTGGATCCACAAACTCTAGCACAGCCCCCTAAGTGAAGCAATTTAGGACTCAGTCTTCAATGCTTCTTAGAGAAACCAGCCTTCTGTCTATTCTCTGCTCAGTCAGGAGCTAGCAGATTTTTTCTGTAAAGGACCAGACAGTAGCTATTTTAGGATTTGTGGACCAAGAGTCAATGTCTTCAACTCTTCCAACGTCTGTTCTCACTGAAGAGCCACCACCTGGCTTGACACAATCAGGCAGCAGGTGGAATTTGGTCTGTAGGTATAATTTGCCAGCTCCTGCCCCAGAGTATGGGGCTTCCCAGGTGGCACTAGTAGTAAAGAACCTGCCTGCCAATGCAGGAGAGACAGGGGTTCGATCCCTGGGTTGGGAAGATCCCCTGGAGGAGAGCATGGCAACCCACTGAAGAATTCTTGCCTGGAGGATCCCATGGAGCCCAGCACGTGCTACAGTTTACGGGGTCGCAAAGAGTCAGACACTATTTAGTGACAGGACAACAATAACAATAACTTGTGATTGCTCTGCACATGAAGTTTAGGATCCTGCCCTCAGAGTTCCTCATATCCTCCTTCTGATCCCAGGCTGGAAGACAGCTAGGAAAGGAGGAATACCAATCACTAAATTAACTTCAACTCCAATCCATCAGCTGTCTTGCCTGAGGCTCCAAACCCAGTGGTTGAATACACAATTTCCAATTTCCTCCAAGATCGAGGGGGGGCGGCGGGGGGGTGGCGGAGAGAAGTAACAGACAATTGGGAAAACCAAGCATGTTCCTGTCCAGACTGTGTGGGTAGGCCAAGGGGAGTTAATTCTCTGCAGAAAATGAACTCAGTTGAAACTTGTGGATTTGGAAATCAGCATGGAAGGGCTGACCTTATAAGTGGCCCAGGTCTCCTTCCAGAACAGTAGGTCCCAGAGACACACAAACACCTCTAGACTTCCCCAACCTCCACAATGAAAAACAAGGATCCCAGTATGCAGCCATTCAGGCGGAATCCCTTAGGGCTTACTTCTGAGTGAAGCAATTGTTACTTGTTTTTTAATTTATTCCACAAAAGTAAACACGTGGGGGTGATAACTAGGTTTTTTGTAAGATAAAAGCTTCAAAAAATTATCAAATCTGTGTAAGGTAAAATTTCAAAGCATGATTCTATACTTAATTTCTCTCACCAAAAATAATCATTATTGTCATTTTCTTCTGTGTCCTTCTAGAAGCCATGTGTGCACAGAAATTTGCTGGATGTATTTGCTAGAAATGCATTTCATTTTCACTAATGCAATAACACAATACTCACTTTAGGCAACTAGTTATTTTGACTTAAATTATATCCTGGGACAAATGTCCACTTTTAACTCCAAATATCCACTACCATGACTTTTTATCCTTTCCAGTATACCGCTTGTTTCTTCCTTCCATTCTGTAATGCTCTTATTTATATTACTTAGAAATTAGACTAATGGACATTATCATCATGCAAGTAAGGATGAAAGCTTCTAGATAGAAATAAATTTCTTAAAATGCAACAAATGCAGAGACAAAGCTCTCCATTACTCTCTAAATCAGCCCAGTGTTTTCCTGGACTCTCTTATCCAACACCATGTTGCTTCTCACCCCTATTTCACTATTTCTGGGGATACTTGTTTTTCATCTCTCATCTTACTCTAGGAACAACTTCCAGAAGAGGTGACACGGCTATGAGGAGATAAGAGAGGACAAGATGCTTGCTTAGAGCTCTGTCCAGGGATCTTGTAGCTTGGAATCTTCCAGCTCACATTTGGCAATTCACAGTGAGACTTGAAAGACTGTTTGTTAGGTGGTGTAGAAAACATTTATTTTCTCACAAAACCCACTCCATCCTACATATTACTATTTATTGTGAGAGTCAGTAAGGTCTCCAGTGGAGAACAGGAGGACTTCCAGAGAGCTAAAGACAAACAAGGAATATCTGGATTTTTAGAAAAAGAAGACTCCTTGATGGTAGACCAGAAGGCCTGCTGTAGCTTATCAGAATTTAAGAGTAGATGACCCAGATAATCACGACGGTGTGATCACTGACCTAGAGCCAGACATCCTGGAATGTGAAGTCAAGTGGGCCTTATCAAGCATCACTACTAATAAAGCTAGTGGAGGTGATGGAATTCCAGTTGAGCTATTCCAAATCCTGAAAGATGATGCTGTGAAAGTGCTGCACTCAATATGCCAGCACATTTGGAAAACTCAGCAGTGGCCACAGGACTGGAAAAGGTCAGTTTTCATTCCAGTCCCAAAGAAAGGCAATGCCAAAGAATGCTCAAACTACTGCACAATTGCACTCATCTCACACTCTAGTACAGTAATGCTCAAAATTCTCCAAGCCAGGCTTCAGCAATACGTGAACCGTGAACTTCCAGATGTTCAAGCTGGTTTTAGAAAAGGCAGAGGAACCAGAGATTACATTGCCAACATCCACTGGATCATGGAAAAAGCAAGAGTTCCAGAAAAACATCTATTTCTGCTTTCTTGACTATGCCAAAGCCTTTGACTGTGTGGATCACAAGAAACTGTGGAAAATTCTGAAAGAGATGGGAATGCCAGATCACCTGATCTGCCTCTTGAGAAATTTGTATGCAGGTCAGGAAGCAATAGTTAGAACTGGACATGGAACAACACATTAGTTCCAAATAGGAAAAGGAGTTCGTCAAGGCTGTATATTGTCACCCTGTTTATTTAACTTCTATGCAGAGTACATCATGAGAAATGCTGGACTGGAAGAAACACAAGCTGGAATCAAGATTGCCGGGAGAAATATCAATAACCTCAGATATGCAGATGAC
>NW_011495059.1:4030243-4046234 GCF_000754665.1 Bison bison bison | reverse complement strand
CTGACTAGATGGACGTGAGTCTGAGTGAACTCTGGGAGTTGGTGATGGACAGGGAGGCCTGGCGTGCTGCGATTCATGGGGTCACAAAGAGTCGGACACAACTGAGCGACTGATCTGATCTGAGTGAAACACAGACTTGTGAGCACTTAGGTATAGAGGAACCAGCCTGAAGTCACCAAAATGATTCCATTCAATACCCCAGAAACCATATTCCTTTTTCTGGTGCAGTTACCAGACTGGTAGGCAAGGAAAATGCTATGAACAAAGGTGATCAGGAGTTCAGCAAAGGGTTTTACAAAACTCTTGAGTGTATGATAGTATTTCATTTAGTTTCACTTATTCTAAGAAAATCTGGACATAGGTCATTAGTGGTGTGCCTCAAGATTTGCTGAGATATTTATGGGACCTTGTGGATGACACACCCTCAGGGAGAGGTCTTCTGAGAATTCTACTCTTGAAAGAATGCAAAAACCCTAGGTAGACTGAAATAGTGGGATGCCTATTATTAATACAAGACATGTGTTTTGGAGCTGATCAGTTCAGTTCAGTTGCTCATACATGTCCGACTCTTTGCGACCCCATGGACTGCAGCACGTGAGGCCTCCCTGTCCATCACCAACACCCAGAGCTTGCTCAAACTCATGTCCATTGAGTTGGTGATGCCATCCAACCATCTCATCCTCTGTTGTCCCCTTCTCCTCCTGCCCGCAGTCTTTCCCAGCATCAGAGTCTTTTCCAATGAGTCAGTTCTTCCCATCAGGTGGCCAAAGTATTGGAGTTTCAGCTTCAGCATCAGTTCTTCCAATGAATATTCAGGACTGATTTCCTTTCGGATACACTGGTTGGATCTCCTTGCAGTCTAAGGGACTTTCAAGAGTCTTCTCCAACACCACAGTTCAAAAGCATCTATTCTTCAGCACTCAGCTTTCTTTGTAGTCCAACTCTCACATCCATACATGACTACTGGAAAAACTATAGCCTTGACTAAACAGACTTTTGTTGGCAGAGTAATGTCTCTGCTTTTTAATATGCTGTTGGTCATAATTTTTCTTCCAAGGAGCAAGAGTCTTTAATTTCATGGCTAAAGTCACCATCTACAGTGATTTTGGAGCCCAAAAAAATAAAGTCAGGCACTGCTTCCACTTTTTCTCCATCTATTTGCCATGAAGTGATGGGACCAGATGCCATGATCTTAGTTTTCTGAATGTTGAGTTTTAAACCAACTTTTTCACTTTCCTCTTTCACTTTCATCAAGAGGCTCTTTAATTCTTCAAGCAAAAATAAGCAAGGGTCATTGTCAATGATAGGAAGCCATGAGGAGGGTGGAAAATGTTGGAGGAAAGGCAGGAAGAGGAGCGAACCCTTCCATGCCAGGCAGTTGGTGGGGCAGAGATGATTTATCTCAGGGTCTTTGATCTCCTAGGTTGTTAGTTTGGGGTGAGCTTCATGGAGAAGAAAGGGAAACCTCCAGACACTGTAGACATAGCACTGTAGAGCTCTTTAAGAATAGAATCTGCTCAACAGAAGGTAACAAAGTAAAAAAGAAGATCCTGTTGGATTTTCAAAATTCCTTCACAAATAGTCCAGATAGCTGGACCCCAGAAGGCCAAGTGGGATTTCAGTAACTCCTAAAAATTCAACCTCTTGCCTGTCTGAAATAATGGTCTCTTATTGAGTGATGGAGTCATTCATTCAATCTATTCTCACCAAATACTATCTGCCCTGGACTTCTTTTTGTGACCTGTGCTGGGCAGATAAAAATGCATGAAACATCTCTCATCTTTAAGGGTCTCACAGCCAAGACAGTGCTTCCAAAAAAAATGATGCATAAATTACCTAAAAATGAATCATCCGAAGGCCCAGGCTACAAATGCAGATTTCTGGAACCCACTCTAGATTTGTTAAATCTATATTTTAACAAGTTGCTTTCTCATAGGTATGAACAGAAAGCGTAATAACCACTGCTCTGAAGGAGGCATCTAAGACTCTGGCTCTAAATAAGATAGTGAATGTGTGTATGTGGCAGTGAGTGAAGCTATGTGTATGTATACATGTTAAAGCCATGAGGACATGCTGTGAAAATATATTCGCGAGCACCTGTGAATGTTTGTGGTGATGCCTGGCAGTAGGCACAGTTATCCTCTGTGCTCAGTTACCTAGTCAGGGGAGAGCAAAGGACCGTACCTTGAGTTTCTGAAACTGAAAATGGCTCACGCTCCATCCAGAGCAAGCTTAAGGATCAGAGGTATGAAGAAGCACTTTGTCTTTAAGGTTAGTCTGCAATTCATGGAATAGAAAATGAGTGAAGATTTTGATGCTATCAGTGTGTTATAGCAACAGCAGTATTCAGAGGCATATGGATCTAGACCTGTGTTCAGACTGCAATGCTCATCACCTGTGTGATCTTGGTCAAGAAACATGCTCTCAGAGCCTTCCTGTCTCTGTCTGAAGAATAAGAGTGGCAGCAACATCCTTCAGGATATCTCGATGACATTGCAATGTGTCATGCAGCTCCGATGACCAGGTGGATAAGACTTAAAGGAATGCAAAATGGCAGAAATTGAGGAGGGAGAGCCAGGATAATGGAGGACTACCCTCTAATAAATATGTCTCTGGATGGCTTCACCAATGCAATAAACACGAACTTGGGCAAACTCTGGGAGATGGTAAGGGACCAGGAGGCCTGGCATGCTATATAGTCCATGGGGTTGCAAAAGTTGTTCGTGATTGGGCAACTGAACGACAGCAAAAAATATGTCTCTGAGGGTCTTGAGCTTGAATTCCTGGGTTCACAGTGAACATCTTCTCTCCTTCCATCTTCTCTCTGTCCTGAGTTCACAGTGAAAGGATACATCTCTCCTTCCTCTCATGAAAGCCTGGCTTTTTCCTGTCCCTTGCAACAGGAGTGACCCATCAAGTCATGGACTTCCTTAACAGATGTCATGATCTCTTTTAGCAGAAACTGGACCATGGAGACTCATGCCCCGCCTGCCAGCAGTACTTTGACCTTGGGCATCTGCCATCCCCCAGCACCAGGATTCCATGATTCTGACACCCTGGATTTCTCTAGTCGTCCAGTGTCTGTCTCATTTATTGGCAGAGTCATGATGGCATGGCCAGTTCCCACAGCGAGTCCAGTTTTCACCCAATTGCATTACTAAAAATAGTTCTAAGAAGTTGATCAGAGGTTGCCAGGAGAAGGTCATTCACACAAACACGAGGTACATCCAGCTCCCCTCCCCAGTGAAAGTGCCATGCCAGGTTGGAAGAGATGTGGTCCTCACCACAGGACCTCTCCCAAATGCACCCTGGAACAGGATGGGGGCAGCGCTCAGCCCGAACTTACCATGTTCCAACAGCTTCCTACCTACCAGGCTGCCATATGTTCAGAACCGTTCGATTGCCAGATGTATGTCAAAGTTTTCCTTTTTAAAATGTAATTTTCCCCAGAATTTATTGGCATCCTACAATGCTGCTTCTTGGCTGCAGAAGCGGCTTTTCTGCCATTTGGGCCCAAAATAGAAACCACACGCAACCTTGACAGTAATCATGACCAAGGAGAGAGAACGCACATCTATTTATAAGGCACTTGAAGGTGAGTCCTTCTTTTGTGCTACTGCTTTGAGGATAAGGTCAACAAAGCTGGGAATAGCAGCCTTATTGACTGTGCAATTTTATTAAAACCTGGTGCAATTACAAATATATATCAATTACTAAAATATTAGATATGGAAAAAGTATACTTTGAGATTTCAAAGAGTTTTTTTGTTTTTTTTTTAAATCACTTATTTTGTTTTCTGTCTTGCCCTTCATTTCCTGCTGTTATCGCCACATGCTGGGTGAGATCTTAGCTTCTCATGATCTGGTGTATGTTGGGATAGCTAGGCATGGGTTCATATGGATGAATGTAGTGCACAGATAGATAGTAGAAAAACTCTCAAGAATTTTATTCAAGCAAAGCACCAACATATGTTTTTGGCATCCGGGAAGCACTTCTTGGAATGGAAATCACATTCATGTTTTTAAATTCTTACTCATTTTCATTTGAAGAGTTTGGAAAGATAATCAACATTTTTGTTTTCCTTTTCAATTCCTGAAAGTTAGAATGGCAGCCTTAATGGACCCAACAGCTAACAGTCAACTCAGCTCTCACAGTTAGAGCATCCATATATCCCAGGATACCAATGTTCACCTCCACTTCACCATCTCTCAAAGCTGGTCTCCGCTTTCCTTTCTGCTACTAGCCCAATGCTGCTGCATCCCTGGATTGTTTCTTTATTACCTGGCTTATTTGTTCAAGAGCTGATGGATGAAAAAATACACTGCCTGTTCAAATATACAAAAAAAAAAAAGTACGGCTGGGATTCCCAAGGGTTGTTGTTTAGTCACTAAGTCATGTCGAACTCTTTTGTGACCCCCTTGGACTGTAGCCCACCAGGTTCCTCTGCCCATGGGATTTTTCAGGCAAATACTGGAGTGGGTTGCCATCTCCTTCTCCAGGGGATCTTCCCAGTCCATGTAACAAGCTGCATCTGCTACACTGGCAGGCAGATTCTTTACTGCTGAGCCACTAGGGAGGCTCAAAGGTAGCCAGTGGAAAATTCACCACTCTGGGACTTTATTAACACAGTCTTGATTGTATTTAAGAAAGAACAGGCTCATAGTGGCATTTTAGATGTTAAGATAATGTCAACCCCATTCACTCTTATACTATCCCTGCCGAGGATGTTGCTGGAGACTAATTCAAGGGCTCTAGGGCAGAGTCTGGCTGCCAGCTGGTGTTGAGTTGGAGTTTTCCCTCCAGAGTAATCAATTATGGTTTCCCAAGACGAGCTTGTGGAATGCTGCCAGCACAGTGGGTGAAGAATCTTGGAGCTGGAGCTCTTTCCCAGATGTATAGGTCATCTCCTATACGTGTGGTGATGATGAACCAGAGTGTCAGGGAGAAAAAATAGTAACTATTGAAAGTAGGTCTTATATGAAGAAAAGTTATAAAACAGGTAGCAAGGATATTATGCAGATTACAGGTAAGTTGTTTTCAGCTCGATGATGTTGAAGGAATCATAGACAGATTTCCAAGGACTGGTGGAAGGAATGGATCTTTGGTCTAATCTTTTCCAATTTCCTAATTAATAAGGCAACAGCTTCGATGGAGAAATTTTTATATTATATGCAAAACACTACACTGCTACAGAAAAAAACAAAGACAGCAACCCAAATCCTTGCCTCAAGGAATTTACAGGACTTGAGTAACATTCGTAAGGAACTAGAACATATTAACAAATAATAATAAAACAAGGTAACATATGATAATCGTAATTACTTTTTTCTTTTTTGAACACTTACCATTAGTCAAGCATTTTGCTCACACTTTGTGCACACAATTTACATTCATTGCTTTTTTTAAAAAAAATGCAATTACTTGAAAAAATATTTTAAAAATAGGTCAACACTATTAAGATTTATAAATAAAGAAACTGAGATTCAAGACATTGCTTGAACCCTAACCAGGTGAGGTGAGCGAGGCACTTGCCTTGAGTGTAAATTAAGGGAGAACTCCCCCCCCACAAAAAAAATCAGTAATCAAGATTTTTAAAAGCCAGAAGTAATGTAAAAAACAAATAACGATGAGCAAAATCTCAAAATTTTAAATAAAGACAGGGTCAGTATTGATGATTTTTCCCTTTGCCTTCAGGCTCCAGTCTGGCGTTGGGCAATGCTGGTTCAGAGCACTTGTTAGAAGACTTTCCAAAGCTCATAAGGCAGTAAGTGGTGCATTTGGCCTAAGAGATTGGATTTTCCAGCTTGAACTTCCAACCACTGCTCTCCAAATGGGAAGGTCAAGTGTCTAGCCTTGTTCTTGTGGGTCCTAGGCAGGAACTGTCAGAGGCAGCCTCTCTTGCCCAGATCTACAAGTGGGTTAAGACAGAGCAGATGTGCAAAGTCAGAAGAGAAATGGCAATGGGCCAAGTCCCATCCATGGGAGAGGAAAATCCAGCTGGGCTTAGGGAGACTGATTGTGAAATACAGAGATTGAAAGGCTCTTGTGGGGAACGCGAGAACAGCAGCTGAGTAGGCAAATGGGAGTCAGGACGGGATCCATCCCTGAGTTAGGAAAGGGCTCATGAATTCCAAGAAAAATGAGGTGCCAGCAGCTCCATGAAAGCACTCAAGGATGGAGTAGATGGGCATTTTGGACCACAGAACCTTGACTCAAGATTGGCAATCAACAAAGTCAGGACTTGCAACTTAACGACCACACCAGGCTTTCCTGTCTCCAGAGGAAGGGTGATTGCCTTATTCACTTACATAATCCTGCCCACACCCCTGCCCCCACAAATATTTGACTGCCTGAATAGGACAGGGTGGGTTAATGGCTCCTGGGGGACAGGGTGGACCCTGGCTTATAGAGTCAGAAAGATTCCTTTCTGTTGAACCTCTGAGAGCTTGGTAAGAGCACTTCACTTAGTGGGGCTTCTTATCTTCTTGTCCACTTGTTCCTAACAGCCTTAGTCATTCGTCGGTGCTCAGCAGATTGGTTTTGTCTTCAGAGGGGCAAATGTTATAGCTCAGAATCCAACGACAGCCCCAGCAAGGGGCTGCAGGTGGGGAATGAGAATAGGAGATGGATTTCCAATGAAGGAAATATGGAATTTCACTTACATACATAGTGGAATGCAAGCGCTGTTGGAATTCCATGCCAGAGAACACCCCAAGGAGCCCTTCCTGACTGTCCTCACATTACTGCCTGTTGTGATAATATCCAGGTTAATGCAGGAGATGCCTCCCCAGACACCCAGGTAATCTAGAAAACATGTTTTTCTGATTTCAAGGGGGACTCACCTAACAGACCTGGAGACCTGAGGCTCTAATTTTCTACTTTTCTCACCATTCCACTGACCTTCAGAAAATAAGTGACTTCAGTGAAGAGTATCCCTTTTATTCTGTATCACCAGACTTCAGAGCCCTCAATACTGCATGAGTTTCTGGGGCCTCCCTCCCTCTGACTCCACCTCCCACATGAAAAACCTCAGGCATGGAGCCAGCTAACTTGCTTGGCTATTGGCACCTTGAAGTGGAAGTAAATCCCTAATCTTCTGATTTATTATTTCCTGTTCTTCAAAGACAGGGGAAGGCAGCAATGCTTGAAGTATTTAGGCAGTTAGTCACTGTACAAATCCATCTCTTGTCTCACCCCCAATTCAAGGGAATAATATTTTTTTCCCTGAGTTACATAAGGCATGATAGAAAGCGTTTCAGAACCCTCTCTGCCTCAGGACCGATTTCTTGCAGTAAATCTCTAGAAAATCTTTCGCAGTTTCTAAAATAAGTGCCCAGGCTTTGGAAATAGGTCTTACAGAGTGAGCAAGCTGTAGTTCACTCACGTGTTAACCTTGCCATCATTTCCTCTGTTTTCATCATCTCTCTGTCTTCAGTTCTCAGGTGCTTCCATCCGAATCACAGGTGTGCAACTGTTTGTAGAAGTAGAGGTATGGTTAAGACCTGGGGATTTTGGGGCTCAGTGTTAAGTCAAAAACATACCATGGGATTGAGGTTCAATTTACTGTGAACTAGAGAGTTTCACAATTAGCCAAAGGACTGAAAACGTTACTAACTAGAATTTCCCACACAGACGTTGTGATGTCCTGGTTGAACAAGGCAGCTGATAATGATGTTAATCACTTGGGGTTTGCCCGTGTTTGTGTTATGTGTAAGTACATGCCATCACTAAATGACCAGAAGGTGCACATAAGAACCGAGATCCAATTGGCATACTGTAACTGAGTCCTGCTAGTGGTTGTACAATGGAAGAGGAGCATTCACTAAAGTTAAAGTCATCTTTGTAGTTGGGATAAATGCCTGATAGCTCTTGGGCTTTTATAAGCAGTAAGTGGTGGGGCTGAGTGTGCTACTCCGAGGAAGAAATATGTGTAAGACTCAGAGGGTAAGCCAGGAGCCGTCTGTGTAAGTTTGTGAATGTTGGAATGAAGAATTCAAGCTTGAATCAAAGGCAATAAGGAATCCTAGTAACTGTTTGTTAAAGAAGTAATTCAATGACCTCAGTTTTAGGAAGACTATTTCAGCCAAAAGAGCCAGATGCATTGGGATTGTTGTTGTTGAGTTGTGTCCGACACTGTGATCCCATGGCCTGCAGCACACCAGTCTTCCCTGTCTTTCACTAACTCCCAGAGTTTGCTCAGATGTATATCCATTGAGTTGATGATGCCATCCAGATGCATTGGGATAGAGGGAGCAAAAAGAAATTTAGCAACAGACAAACAGCATCTTTTCAATCAATATGACCTTTTCCCTTCATCATTCCAATCATCTAGAAACAGACCACAGGACCTTAGTAAACTGTCATGGAAAATCTTTCTCACATGCATTTCTAAGAAAAGTGGGTTTTCCCTTTGTTTCCTCAGTTTTTTGTCCTTAAGTCAATGCCCCAAAGCAGCTCCTTCCCTCCAATTTTAACTACTAAAATATGTAATATGACTCCAGTGTTTTATTTAAGAAAGAAAGAAAGGAAAGGATGCAAGAAAGAAAAGAGGTTCATCGAAGCAAAATAATGTTACCTCTGATCTTACACTATCTTTGAGAGTCATTACGGGGTAAAGAACTCTACTAACAGAGTGAAGCATGCTCAAAATTGCACCAACAAAAGATGGAATTTTGCCAGGAGCTGTAATGGTTGAGATGGCTTAGCATTTGTTATTTGATGGAGAGAGTTTCAGGGGAGGTGCCAACTAAGCTGCAGGAAAGCTCCCTTTCTGCTCAGGCTATTTGCTAGGTCATAAGAGAAGTGAAAGTTGCTCAGTTCAGTCATGTCCAACTCTTTGCGACCCCTACAGACTATCCAGTCCATGGAATTCTTCAGGACAGAATACTGGAATGGGTAGCCATTCCCTTCTCCAGGGGATCTTCCTGACCCAGGGATCGAACGTGAGTCTCCCGCACTGCAGGCGGATTCTTAACCAGCCAAGCCACATGGGAAGCCCAAGAATACTGGATGGGTAGCCTATCTCTTCTGCAGTGGATCCTCCTGACCTAGGAATCAAACCTGAGTCTCCTGCATTGCAGGCAGATTCTTTACCAACTGAGCTATCAGGGAAGCCAAGGTCATCAGACGGGGTCTCAAAGGATGTAGAAAGGGTGGGTTTGTCTCCATGGATACCAGTGCCCTTCCCAGGAGAGTTAAGTCCTGTAGTTTCTCCAGGAAAAAGACACAGAGGAGTCAGGGATGGATGGTTGTGCTGATTAATTCATAAAAGCAGTGCTCTAGGAGGAGCAGAATTGAGACCATTTATTTATAATTAGAGACGCAATGGGCTGTGGGACTTGAAATTTCACCACTCAGTGTTCTTGGTGAAAATGCTCAATAATAATTCAGAAAACAATCAAAAGTTTGAGCAAGACATATTTGAACGTGTATCAGGCACCGTCTTCTCAAGCACAACCAGTACAAGTCTTTGATAAGTCACCACTTTGAAGACTAAAACTAAACATAACTTTCAGGTTTTCCCTTCAGGACCCCCTGTTTCACTAGAGTTGGTACTATTTATGGCAAGAGGCTCCCAAGCCAGGGTGGGACACAGAGAGTCAGATCTCACATCTCAGGAATTGCTGTCAGGATGGACCTTTGAAAAATATGCCCCTGGGATTCCAGAGTCTGGAAACAAATGCAACTGACATCTGCAAGAGCAAGAATTAGAGACCAACTCACTGTTTACCATAAGAAAGCATTCGGGGACTTTCGGTTTAAAATGTTCATTGAAACCAAGACACATGAAAACATGTTTACAATATGAAATTAAGTGGGGAAAAAAAATGAGAATGTGAACCTCCTAATTTCAAATACGGATGCAGGTAGACAAGACAAGGATAGAATTTGCCAACACAAACATAGTTCATTCAAGTTTAAGACTTTTAAGACATCACAAGAAAATATTTTGTCCAGTGTCATTAAGTGTTGCTGTTTTATTGATTTTAAATGTTTTTAAAGAGTGGATCAAAAAGCCATCTGTCTTATAGAATTGAGTTTTCATTAGTAGATTGAATTTGTGAGAGAGCTGGGTGTGATCGTCAGCCGCAACAATCCCCCCAAAATTGTTATGAAGAATAAATGAATTAATAATGGACAACAATTAGCATCGTGCCTGGCAAATAGCAGACCACCCTGTCGTCTTCACTATCATCATTATTAGTAGTACTCACTTCAACTGGAGCCAGGCTGACCTTCTCTTGGTTTCCCGAGTGGCGGTCAGCTTCAGCGCTGGATATTTCCTCTTTCCATTACTAAAATCACCATCCTGGTTTGCATTAGTCTACCTGAATGAATTTTGACAAACCCAGTTCCTCTTGGTGGGCTGCATGTGTGGCAAGATGCAGTTAGTGCAAACTAAGTGGCCTCCAATTAAAATTAATTAATTTTTTAAAAAACAAGTATAACAGACTAAGTGTCTTTGTGAATGATGTAAAAAGAGGAATGTGCAAGAATACACATTTCATGAGGTGCCCACCTTGGCACCACTACATTTGTTAGAAAAATCTGAAGGAGGTTTCTGTTTGCTAACCTCCGTGATGCCAGCTATCCTAGAGGGGTCAGTCCAAGTAGTCCAATCTCCAAAGCAAGTGAACATTGGCAGCTCTCAATTGATATCTTTTATATAGTATTTTCATATGTCAAAAAAATCCTCAGTAGAAGATTCAGATTCATTGATAAATATCTTCCACACACTCTAGGCCCTTTTACTCTGAAAACCACCTATTAAATGTGTTTCACTAAAGATTTCTAGAAACCAGGAATCAAAGCACATAATCTCTTATTAGAAAAGTCTCTTGCTGCTGGGGGCTGCCTCAGAAGAGGCTGGAGTCTGTTTATATTTCTTCAAAAAAGCAAAATCCCAAGCTATTCACAAGCCTTCCCATCATTAAGGTATCTGACACTTCAGTTCAGTTCAGTTCAGTCGCTCAGTAGTGTCTGACTCTTTGCAACCCCATGAACCACAGCACACCAGGCCTCCCTGTCCATCACTAACTCCCGGAGTCTACCCAAATCCATGTGCATTGTGTCGGTGATACCATCCAGCCATCTCATCCTCCGTCGTCCCCTTCTCCTCCTGACCGCAATCTTTCCCAGCATCAGGATCTTTTCAAATGAGTCAGTTCTTCACATCATGTGGCCAAAGTATTGGAGTTTCAGCTTCAACATCAGTCCTTCCAATGAACACCTAACACTGATCTCCTTTAGAATGGACTGGTTGGATCTCCTTGCAGTCCAAGGGACTTTCAAGAGTCTTCTCCAACACCACAGTTCAAAAATATCAATTTTTCAGCGCTCAGCTTTCTTCACTGTCCAACTCTTACATCCATACATGACTACTGGAAAAACCATAGCCTTGACTAGATGGACCTTTGTTGGCAAAGGAATGTCTCTGCTTTTAAATATGCTGTCTAGGTTGGTCATAACTTTCCTTCCAAGGAGTAAGTGTCTTTTAATTTCATGGCTGCAATCACCATCTGCAGTGATTTTGGAGCCCAGAAAAATAAAGTCAGCCACTGTTTCCACTGTTTCCCCATCTATTTGCCATGAAGTGATGGGACCAGATGCCATGATCTTAGTTTTCTGAATGTTGACACTTAGGAAGCTATAAATGTAATCAATCAGCACCCTGATTCTAGTATTCTATAAGTTAACCTGCAGTGTGGACTTCAAATCAGAAGCATCATCAACCTTTCATTAACTCAACATATCTTTGTTGATCCTCACAGCATTTTATTGACTCTAAGATACAATTGTTGTGCTTTTCTCACATTTAAACATCTCTGAAGTCAGATGTTTGGGGAAACCAAGTAGCCAATGGACATACTTATTATTGCTTGTGAATGACCACCAAAATTTTCAGTGTCAGTGGCTTGAAGGAAAATTCCAAGGGCAAGAGTAGAGCTTCTTTCAAGAAATGTTTATTCACCAATATACTTGAAAGCCCAGAAGCCAATATTGTGTGAGAAAAAACCAGATGACAGAGATTTGAGACAGACAGTGATTTACAAGACTCAGATTCAAGTATAAAATGTTTTAAGAACACCTTAACCAATTTATTGTGTAATCTTTTCTCTTTTAATATATGTGCAGGCATGATATATGGGACATATCTATATCTAAATAAGTCTAAAAGGGTACTTACAATAAATTATGATTATGTTTTTAAAATAAGAATTCATTGCATGCATGCTCAGTCATGTCTGACTCTTTGCAACCCCGTGGACTCTAGCCTGCCAGGTTCCTCTGTCCATGGGATTCTCCAGACAAGAAAGCTGAAGCAGGTTGCCATTTCCTACTCCAGGGGATTTTCCAGACCCAGGAATCCAACCCACATCTCTTGCATCTCCTGCGTTAGCAGGTGTATTCTTTACCATTGCACCACCTGGGGAGCCCTTTAAAATAAGAGTAACCTAGTTTAAAAACAAGTAAAACTATTTTAGAATAAAGTCTGTTTTATTATTCACCTAGGGAATACAGTCTGTTCTCAGATTTAAAGATTATGCAAGTGAATGGCATGAAAAAACAATGTGTACATTACATGTGGTTAATTATCCAGAAGACTCCAGATTAGCCAATATGGTTTGGTCTTCCTGGAAGGACCCCTACACCTTAGCAGACAATGGTTCCGTGGTCTAATGAGTCTTCTGCCTGTTTTGAGAGCAGCAACCTCCTCTGAAGTGAGTTTGGGGACAACACAATTTGAATAGACTAACTAAAATGCACTCAAAATGCACAAATTATTAAGAAATAAGAAAAGTATCAGGTTTATTGAAAATGTGGTAGACCCTGCACCAGGAATTTTGTATGCATTAGCTCATTCAATCCCAACAAGAAATCTCTGAGTCAGATATCCATATCTGTAAATTACAGATGACAAAGATTGACCAGAAGAGTTTTCTACTTGCTCCAAGTTACACAACTGGTAAAGTACAAATATAGGGTTTGAACTCCAAACACTAGGTTCTTTATTATATATTCTTAATACAAAGTATTGAATTATCCCTTAATCAATCTACGCCAAGAATCATCCCACACACAAACACACAAACTAAATTGCTAAACCCACAGACTAAGAGCAAGTAATGAAATGTTTATATAAGTCAAAAGAAATATTGAGCCAAGTAATCACTTATTTCATCAGAGAATGCATTAAAACATAAAATGATTGATGATGATGTAAAAGAAAGTGATCAGTGGACCTCGGGATCTTGACATTGTGCGATACATGAGCCAAACTTGTTATGGAAAGTCCTGAAATTGTTTAACCTGTGTGAGTGAGGGGTGGGAGGTCATGCTTTTCAGGTTGCTGACAAATTTTTCTGTTTAAGAGAAAGAACACTTCTCCATATATGTTGTACTTCCCCCACCCTCCAACATAAGCTCAAGATTCACAGGGAGAGAAATACTTCCATAGTGTTCATTTAACTTCAATGAGAAAGCATTCTGATCCTAAAGTTTCTGAACTTGAAATGGGCTTTGTATAGAATGACTCACATTTTAAGCACCAGGTACAATTACTGCCTTATGAGAAGCTGATCTCACAGTTTGAGACACTATAGGTAAGAGAAGTTTGAACAAAGATTATCACTCGATAGATGATGGTACTTAGGAATAAATATTAAAAATACTCAGCCTTAATAGCCTTCAGTGAGGAAACATTAAACTAACAAAAGTAAAATACACAGTACAGATAAGGAAATGGTGAAGCTTACATGCACCTGTTTAAGTGAAAGAATACCAATCATATTCTTTATATATACCAGTGTTAGGATTGAAACCTAGACTTCCGAGTCCATGCCTTCTCCATCACAACAGAAAGCTCTTCTGAGACATTGAAAAACTTTCTTTTGTACCTGATGTAACTAATAGTTTACTGTGTATCAACTAAAAAGAGTTTATCAGACTTAGGCTTGGTTTAGACTGGTATGAACCAAGAGAGAAGGTCAAATCCGTGGAACAGTAAACACGACAAGAATCTAGGTAAATGCTCATAACTGAAATTAGCTGGGAACCAGCTCAGAGATAGATCCATGGCATCAGGATGTCATTCTGTGGCCTCAGGTAAAAACAAACCTGTGAAGATTGTCTAGGAAGGAGGTTATAAAGAACCAGATAGAGAGGTCAGGGGAGGATTGCCTCAAGAAATTCAGGAGGGAAATAGAATGCTGACCAGGGAGTACATTAGAAATCCAGTGGCAGGGTTGTAGGCGGTGGGGGAGATGGAGTATTGCAGAAAAAGGGCTCAGATAAACCCATTTATTGGCTTCCAAGTCAGTGGCAGAAGGGCTCACCCAAAACCTCTAGGTGCCCTTGCAGAGATATCACCTTGTTGACCTGAGGTCTTAGTAGTGGGAGCCTGAGTTGTTCCGAATGAGATCCGTGTTGTTGAACTATTCTCAATTAAATTGCCCCGGACACAGTACCTTACCTTTATGTACCTTCTAGAATTTCGACCCTCTGTTTTTCTGTTCTTGGCTGATCTCTGGTGGGGTGGAGGAAGACCGTGCATTGCAAAAGCAGAATGGGGGATGGCCTATGCCATATGTTTTGAAGGAGGGAAGGGAGACTCCTTTTGCCTTCAAATTCCCACCACTAGTATGCTAGTATCTGGAATTTCATTATTTCTTTGGGTTATTGTTACTTTCCAAAGATTTTCTTAACAGTCTTTTACCAAGCTATTATTCTTCCTGCCTTTCTTCTTGTCTATCTCAACTTGCCATAATGTCTGAGAAGGATGACTCCCTTAGCCAATATATATGATTTTCAGCTTCCACAGAAATAAGGTACCTTATGAGAAAAATTGGAGAAGCACATTTTTAAAGTAGAAGAGGAGAGGGTTTGAAAGCATGAAAATCTAGAATGAGAAGGAGGAGAGAGAGGGAGAGAGAAAGATGGCTATGTGATTTGGACTCCGTGGAGGATTTGTGGGAATATTAAAGCATAGAACAGCCTCTTTTTTGGCATAGCTCTCATGTACCAGACACTGTGCCAGCTGCTTTATATGTAACATTTCATGAACAACTCTCAAGGAGTTGTGCTTTTCTCCATTTTCAGAATGAGGGACTTGAGGATCTGAGAGCCAGAGACTAATTACTCAGCAAGTGAAACACAGAGTAAGGTTCTGAGTTCTTTCTTCACTGCTCCAAAACCCTTTCTCTTCTCTCTAGGTTGGCGTCTCCACAAAACATCTCCAAAGATGCACCGTGCATTGTAGATTCAAAAATGGCAGCTCTGAAGGAAATGTATGATTCCTGGCTGCTTCCCTGGTGGCTCAGACAGTAAAGAATCTGCTTGCAGAGCAGGAGATCCTGGGTTCGATCCCTGGGCTGGGAAGATCCCCTGGTGAAGGAAATGGCAACCCACTCCAGTATTCTTGCTGGGAAATTCCATGGACAGAAGGGCCTGGAAGGCTGCATGGGGTTGCAAAGAGTCAGACACGGCTGAGCGACTAGCACTTCCACAGCCCAACCCTTCTGTTTTACAGATGGGAGGCCAAGGAAGCAGTGTGCATTGCACACTGAGTAAGGGCATAAACTGGGCAAGAAACCAAGTCCACTGTCTTTACTTCCACTCGTGAGTCTTCCTATTGGGCCTCAAGGGAAGGGTTAAGACCATAATTGAGGGAGACTTGTAACTCAAACCTGAGCTTTTCCTGTCATCCTCGTACTATGGTATGCACAGAAGAGACTGTTGACTTTAGAAATATTACATCCAAACACTGAGCCATTTCTTTTTGCTGTCTTCTTTAACACCATACTTATTTGTATAAAAATATAATTTCCTATTTTTTTTTACTTTTGTCTTTATAAAATATTGGATAAATACTGAATTTATACAACACAAACGAGTAACAGCAATATCCAAAGAAATCATTTGGCTTACTGTAGTCTTGGCTCCTGTAGTCTTCTTGCATTTAAGTTTGTGTCCTTTCTAACCTACTGATACT
>NW_011495059.1:4014481-4030143 GCF_000754665.1 Bison bison bison | reverse complement strand
ATTTTTTTAACCTTAAAAAAAAAAAAAAAATAGCTTGCTTTCAACTTTAAAAGTTTGCCCGTAAGTGCTCAGAATATGTTTACTAGGAAAAATTTTAAGTAAAAATCATTGTTCAGGTGTCACTCACATCAATCATTTCTCTGCAACAGCTGCAGAGTAGAAATAATTGTCATCATGTGCCCTGTACTTGAAGGATGGAAAAAAAAAAAAAGATGACATTAACAAGAGTCTGGAAGTATCTACAATTTTCAAAAACCATCTTCTACCCATCCATCTGTACAAAAATCCCAATGACTATTCCTCCAACAATGTTTCCAATTACACAACACCCACATCCCTTGTAATCATCCCCTCCCATCGTCCCCATTAGCATACTCACGTGATCCCACTCAGCTCATTTTACCAACTCTATGCTCATGCCAGATACCCATCCTGGCAGAAGGATCAGGCTGAATCAACAGGGGTTGAAGCAGTGGCAAAGCTAATCCAGTCCCAGATCTGAATGACAACAAGGCCAATGGATGCTGTGGGGCTAACTCACCACAACCACAAGAAACTTGAAACTTAGTGCCTGGTAACTTCTCCCCACACAGACTTTCCCCATACAAACTATAAGGTCCATGAGAAGAAATTAACAAAGAGTAAAAAGAAAACAGGAAAGAGACAGATGGATTTTATGAGACTCCAAGCATGAGTCCTTGCCTCAGGTGGAGAAAGAGACATCGAGCCATCTAGAAGAATAAGCTCAAAATGTGTGTTAACTTGGAGACCCTATCACTTCCTACAGCACTCAGAGCTGTGAAGACTGTCTTCTCTGACTATCAAGTCATTCTCTCGGTAAGAATTTTGCTCACCTACGAAAGCAAAGCCCTCATCCCTCCTCTCTCTATCTCCTCCATGTACCCAGGAGCTTTAAGAGCACTGAGAAGCTCAAAACCCTAATTCTTGTTTAAGTGTACTCTTTCTCCACAATGGGAGAAGTGCTTTGTGGCATGTGAGTATGAATTTGAGAAGGTTAATACTAGACTTTGCATTGGAACCAATTTTGACATTTGATGACACTGGCTGCAAAGTGATCTCAAAATCTGAACTTATTGTTTCTCTAATAGGACCAAGTACAAAGCAGCAGTTTTTCAAATACAATTATAAAAGCAATTTTCACAACACCCATTTTATGAATGAAGAAAGTCGCTTCAGTCCTGTCTGACCCTGTAGACTGTAAGAATCCATCAGGTTCCTCTGTCCATGGGATTCTCCAGGTAAAAACACTGGAGTGGCTTGCCATGCACTCCTCCAGGGGATCTTCCTGACCCAGGGATCAAACCCAGATCTCCTGCAGCTGTTGCATTGCAGGCAGATTCTTTACCACAAGCCATCAGGGAAGCCCACCTCTGAGAGCACGCTAAAGCTTCAGTAATTGAATCATCTCCCTCTTTGATGTTTTGTGTGAACGTGAAGGTGCTCCAGATCCCTCTCTAAGGAAAGACTTGCTGTCGAGCTGCAGGGAGCACAGTCAGCGGAGAGCTTTCAGCTGTAGTCTTCTCCAGGGTCCGCTTCCACTGCAGCACGCTGCCTTGCTCCAGTTCCAGCCCCTCTTCCCAGGGCAGCCTGAATCCAGTGACTGGACAAGGTGAGAAAATAAAGATTTGACCACCTGGGTCCAATGTGTTACACACTGATGCACAATACTCACTCCAGAGCTCTCTGCTGGGTTGGCCAAGTCTTAGTCAAGTCTACATGGTAGTTTGACTTTTCTCTCTGCTCCAACCTGTGTCCTTCTTTTCTTTCACAGGTGTTACTCTCGAATAAACCCCTTGCATCCCAACCTCTGTCTTGATGTCTGCTTCTGGATAACCCGGTTGCTGACCCCTACACAACTGTTAACCTCTCCGTCTTTACCCGTATCCAGCCTAGACACTGTAACTCACCTTGACTTTGACAAGGGACATTCAAAGAGTACATAGGTAGATCAAGATCATATTCAGCTGCAGGTGGTCCTACTCAAACTTTGGTGTCCCAGATCCCCTGGTACAGGCTTCAAACCCAGAAAGCAAATACCAGGTTTCCAGTGACTCTGCTCTACTGAATTCCCAACTTCTAAACTCAGGTTTCCTCAGATCTCATTCCCCAATATCTAATCTGAGTTTATGATGCCAGTTAAGTTTTATCAGGGGTCTTAAACTCAAATGCCTGTTGAGCATTTTGCCACAAAACTATTAATTGAAGCCAGTCATATACGTGACAATGATACTAAAAGGCTTGTCTTGCAATTATGCATAACATTTTCCTATTTATGTTGCCTAACAAAACACAGTATAAGTGAAAATAAGCACATTGCCTGAACCACTGGGTTGCTTCCTGCTTTGATGTTTGCCAAATGGCTACTAACAGACAGCCTGAACACTGAAAGGATATTCAAACCTTTCCTAAAACTTGCTAGATGGACTGGACTTCTGATAGCAGAAGTTCTTTGAATATGGCTTAGATTCCCCGGTGGCTCAGAGGTTAAAGTGTCTGCCTGCAATGAGGGAGACCTGGGTTCAATCCTTGGGTTGGGAAGATCCCCTGGAGAAGGAAATGGCAACCCACTCCAGTATTTTTGCCTGGAGAATCCCATGGACAGAGGAGCCTGGTGGGCTACAGTCCACGGGGTTGCACAGAGTCGGACACGACTGAAGCAACTTAGCAGCAACAGCATGGAATACCTAGCCCAGGCCCTGCTCTCTTGCCCTGTAACAGGAAGGCATCAAGTCTGTAAGGGAAAGTTTTCTAGTGATAAAGAAGGAAAGAAGGAATAGCCCAAAAGATGAAAACTGGTGAAAATTGGTTCAGATTATAACTATCAATATAATATTCACATTTACTGCATATTTGCTGAGAACCCAAACTCAGATCCCCCTTTATTCTCAGCAACATTTTAATCCTTCAGCAATAAACACATCCCATATTGTGAGTCTAGTACTGCTCTCTATAGCTTTTTTTTTTCACAGATAGAAAAAAACCTGATAACCATTCCCTGAGCAACAGTCTCTGTTTTCAGGAATTTCAATAACTATTGCCCAATGATTCATTGATTTATTACTTCACCTACTTAACAAATATTAGTTCACAATTAACTTATGTTTTCTAATCAAGTTCCCTTATCTAAGCTATGTATGTTTGATTCCCATGCTACCCCTTCCCATGAATATATCACATTAGATACACAGATTTTTAGCTTTCAAGTGTTCTTTCCCTTGTCTTTTTCCTTTCAGTTAGAAGGATTACAGTCACTTAGTTGCTCAACCCAGACTCTCATGTTCTCATCCTTGATTTCCCCCTCTCCTCCATGTCTGTCCATCCATTTATTCATCCCAAGATCCTTCAGTTATAACATTTAGATCTCTGTTAAGTCATGTTCTTTTCTCTGGCTCTGTAGTCACCACCCTAAGCCAAGCTCCAAAATCTCTCACTATTGCAATAAAATCTGTTCTTCCCTTGTCCTGCTTTAATTCCATTCTCCACCGAGTAAGCAGAGTGATCAATTTAAAATCTAAATCAGTTCATACGACTTTGCGATTTAATTCAGTTTAATGACACCTAGTAGTGCATTCATGCATGCTCAGTAGCTTCGGTCATGTCCAACTCTTTGCAGCCCTGTGGACTGTAGCCTTCCAGGCTCCTCTGTCCTCCTCTGTCTGTGGGGTTTCTCAGTCAAGAATACTGGAATGGGTTGCCATTTCCTTCTCCAGGGGATCTTCCCACCCAGGAACTGAACCATCATCTCTGTACTGCAGGTGGATTCTTTACCCTGAAGCCATTGGGGAAGCCCAGCATCTAGTAGCACTGAAAGCAAAATACACAATCTACAAAATCTGTGGCCTTCACCCTCTTGAGTGATCTAACTCTTGCCCGCCCACCCATCCCATCACTTCTTCCCCACCCTTCATTCAATCCTCTGCAGGCACAGGGCCTTCTTGTTTCTCAAACCAGCCAAGCACTTTCCAGCTTACATGCCTTCATATTTGCTGTTCTCTCTACTAGGAAAGTCCTTTCCCTGAATATTTCACATTCTTCAGGTATTAACTTAAATATTACCTTCTCAGAGAGCTTTCTCCAGCCACTTTGTCTAAAATAGGCCACTTACTCCTACTCCCTATCGTCTTTATTATAGTACCTGTTGCTTTCTTTGGGCTTCTCTGATAACTCAGTTGGTGAAGAATCCACCTGAAATGCTGGAGACCCCAGGTTCAATTCCTGGATCAGGAAGATCCCCTGGAGAAGGGATAGGCTACCCATTTCAGTGGCCTGGGGCTTCCCTGGTGGCTCAGACGGTAAAGTGTCTGTCTGCAATGCAGGAGACCCAGGTTCGATCCCTGGGTTGGGAAGATCCCCTAGAGAAGGAAATGGCAGCCCACTCCAGTACTCTTGCCTGGAAAATCCCATGGATGGAGGAACCTGGTAGGCTACTGTCCATGGGGCCGCAAAGAGTCGGACACGACTGAGCGACTTCACTTCACTTCACTTCACCCATTCCAGGATTCTTAGGCTTCCCTTGTGGCTCAGCTGGTAAAGAATCTGCCTGCAATGTGGGAGACCTGGGTTCGATCCCTGAGTTGGGAAGAGGCCCTGGAGAAGGGAAAGGCTACCCACTCTATTATTCTGGCCTGGAGAATTCCAAGGACTGTATAGTTGCTTTCTTTCACAGAATTCCTTGCAACTCATGATTAATACATGTGTTTGCTTGTCCAATCTCTGTCTCTTCCACTAGACTATGAGGTCCAGAGGGAAAGAAGTATTTTCCTTATTCAACACATATTCCTAGTGCCTAGCACAGTGTCTTGTCCATAACGTTTTGAACAAATGAACTTTTTCTCTTTGGCCCTCTTCTCCAGGCTCCCCATCGAGTTTTATGGTGTCACCATCGTGTTTAATCTTCTCGCCAGTCAACACAACTCCATCTTTTTAACACTTCTGCTCTCAGTCTCTTGTCTCCATCTCCTCGCTCCTGCCATAATTTAGACACTTGTCATTCCACACTCAGACAATTATAAGACTCTGCCAGTAGGTCTCCCTGGCTCTGCGTTCTCGCTCTCTATCCTCCGTACCCTGTCAGAGTGACCTTTCCAATATGCAAATCACTTTCTGGTCTAAACCTTTAAATGGCTCCCTGTTGCCTACAGGATAAAGTTCAAACGTCAGCATGGCAAGCAAGGTACTCTGAGATCTCACCCTGCCTCCCCCTCTGGCTTCCTCTCTCCGTCTTCTCTGACAACCTCATCTCCACAGTCTCTGAACACACTTTTCCCTCCTTCCACCCTCTTGTCCGTTCTACCTTCTGACTACCCTCTAGTATATTTCTATCTCTGCCTCTCCACACTCACTAAGATCACTTATTTCTGGCCTAGATGATCATCCTTCTCTGTAATTGCAGAGTACCATGGCCAATCCATTGCTAAACAGCAGACAGTGAGTTTTTACATGCCCAGCTAACCATGGAAATATCTGCCAGTCCTCCTCCTTTCTTAAAATTCACCCATTGGCAGAGGTTAACAGGTCCTACAAGAACAAGCCTATGGGTACTTTTCTAGCCCTTTCCTCATTCTCTGTACTAAGACCCACCGTCATGCTCCCTCCTGCCCCAGGACCCTTCCTCCTCCTCTCTTCACCAACCTGAAATGCTCAAGGACGCTTCTTCCCTGCGATTTACAATCCCTTTCGTCTTATAGCTCAATATTTTCCATAGGGTAGGCAAAAGTTCTGAGTATCCTCTCACAGTTCACTGCATTTTTTGCAAGTTCTTACCCACCCACAGAAGTGTGGGGTATGGGAGAAATAGCAAGTTCTCAGAAAGGGTACAGTGAATTTCAGACCATAAATTTCGGGAAAGAGTGAAAGGACTTGGGTCACTGGATGCCATTCTTTGTAGGCTGTTGTTTTGGCTGTGAATACTTTCTGTTCCCTGGAAAGTGCTACAGAGGTTTAAAAATCATTGCTGTATATTTTTCCCCATAATTCTAAGGGTTTGATTTAATAAGGACACTGCAGCATGCACTCAATTCAAAGTCTGGAAGGAATTAAAATCATGGAATTTTGTTTAGCTTTTGTTTTTTAATGTTTTTAGTATATCTTACTTCACCTTCTTCTTTGGGCTGTTGATCAAATTGATTTTCCATCAACTCCCCTAATCTACTCATTCAATATTCATTCATTCATTCAATGTTCATTCATTCATGCACTCAACAAACACTCACTGGATACTACATTCTTTCCTAGGAGGAAGGGGGAGATAGTGATCTTAGAATCCATTGACCAAGGAGCATGGAGGAAAATAAACTACCTTTGCATCCTAGATTTCAGAGAGACCAGAAAGCAAATGAAGGTCAAGTTTTTCAAATCCAGGGCACTGATAACAAGTAAGAGTCCCACATGAAGGAGAGAGTGGGGCAGGTACAGAAGTGGCGAGGCCGAGTCCTAGGGGTAGGACCATTCAGTTGGACAGAGCCTCCTACAACTATGTCAGTCAAGTCAGTGGTTGGAGAAGTATCCCTTTGAGGACTTGGCAGGTTTCTATAAGCAAATGCATGAGATCACTAGGCAGTGTCCTTTGGCTCCAGACAGATATTGTACTCCCAGCAGAACTGAAGACAATAGCCAAGAAGATTGGCTTACTGATGTTGTCCCAAGAACACTGGGACAATTATTGAGAGAGAACACTGGCAAGGGCTGATAAGGAGTTAACATCCCTACAAATGACTAACTGCGATAAAAGACTAGAGTATCAAACAGGGACACTGGGCAGATTCCCAACCCTATGGACTCAACCACCAGGCACTGGTGTATGAGTAACGCCTACGGCTGGCTTCCCTGATGGCTCAGCCGTAAAGAGTCTGCCTGCCAGTGCAGGAGATGTGGGTTCGATCCCTGGGTCAGGAAGATCTCCTGGGGGAAGGAAATGGCAACCCACTCCAGTATTCTGGCTTGGGAAATCCCACAGACGGAGAAGCTTGGTGGGCTACAGCACATAGTGTCACAAAGAATCAGACAGGACTTAGTGACTAAACAACAACAAACAACCATGCCTAAGCTCACCCCCAAGCTGGATCTATCATTGTTTATTGATTCCAAGTAATAGATACAAGCAAACTGAGACTGTGTATAGACACTCAGCTCTAAGCTGCTATAGCTCCAGCTGAGGGAAGGTGAGGCTGCAGAAGGAAGGGCAGGGGAAAGAGGGTTCATTCTGTGTGCATGCCAAGGCCCCATCACTCTCCTGTCTTCCTGCAGAACCCAGGGCGGGGTGGATGGGGGATTCATCTCTGTGAATCAGAGCCCTCTGCCTCCATTTGTTAAGACCTTCTTTCTGTCCTTTTTAAATACCACTGTTAGTACCCCCTGGTGGCATTGTCTTGGTCCTTTACCCTTTCATCCAGATATTATTAAAAACTAGTGTCAAAAATGGAATTCTCCAAAGACCTTGTAAAAGTCAGCTGTGAGGCCAGGCTCCACAAGAGCCACTTCCTAAGTCGTGATTTTGCAGTGAACGCTTCTACTTGTCAACCACACGATGGAAATCCTAGAGCTTCTCTTCTACGCCCTCACACTGCAATTTCCTGGGCATGAAACCATTCTTAGAATCCCACAATTTTTTCCCAAATTTCTGTACATTTCAGACTCACTCCTTCTATCTTTTAGTACATGATGTCTTCCCACTTTCGCTCCACCCTCAATCTTACCGCACCCCCACTCCAACACACACAATATTCTTTTTCTAAAGACATTTTTGGATCATCAGGATGTTCCCCTTCCCCAGACTCCAGTGATGGCCCCTGAGATATTTTGGTGCACAGATCAGAGCATTCTGAAGGAGCAGTTTTAATTCTGCAGTTCTGATGTGGGAGCAAACTATATAAATGGTGCTTTGTAGCCAGATAATGTGCTGTAGTGCCTTGAATTTAATCCACAATTGCCAGAGACAAAAGCTAATTACATTGTTTTCCAAGTTAAATTAAACCTAGCTTCAATATGTCAAAAAGATACATCAGTGTCTGTTATGTTTAGTGACACTTTCATCTCCCTAAGGTTATGAAGTGATACTATTAATATTATTATTGTATCATAATTAATGAAATATGATACACTCGTAGCACTTGCTAAGTTTCAGGCACTACACTGTACTATCTCTATAAACTCACTTAGCATCAGAATCACTTTGTGAAGTAAGTCCTATTATTTTTGTCTGTTTTGCTAGATATGGGGGCACAAGAGGTTTTCAGGCTAAGCCTACAGGGTAAACAGAGAAGCTGACACTGAACCCAGGAGTTTTAGTTCTAGAATCTGTGCTCTTAACAACTGTGGAAAACAGAAATCCTGGCACTTAGAAGTTATCTGGAAAAAGGGTGCAGGGCCTTAAGTTGTGAATCCAAGGTTCGTACCACTACCGTTAGCCTCCACCCCCTATTCCATGGGGTGGCTGCTGCCCCTGAAGTCTCCGCCATCTTGAGCCTCCATCTCCTCATGGGGCCCTCCCACTGACCACAGGCCCAGTCACAGAGCCTTGGTTAAAGACCGTGGGTCTTGGTGTCCAGTTTTCTCCGTACCCCACTGAGGTCTCTGATAAGGGCACGGTGTGCACTAGGGCCTGGGTCTCCGGCTCTCGTGGATATCCCCGGTTACCAACTTTTCCCTAGCTCACAAACCGACCTTTTGATCTGAAGCTACGGCTATGCCATCCTGGACTCAAAGCCCCAGTCTCTAGCCCTCTCCCTCAGTGAAAATGCAGAACTGTCTCCCCAGCGGAGCCTGAAACGCAATGCCCTTTGCTTCCTTCCTTCTGGTTGTGGACTTGCAAGTGGAAGATAATGAGATCCTTCCTTCCTGGGTTGGGATAAAGAAAATACCTGGTCTACTCAACCACGGTGAATATACAGCATTTTTCTCATCTTTAATGCTGATAATTGTGGGATAGTCCTCTTGGAGCTATTCCACACCCCTCACCCCACACTGAACAGACCCTCTCTCCCTTCCATTCTGCCCCCACCCCCATCATTCCGGAGCCTCCCGTCACCCCCACTCCCACCTGGCTTCTCACCCTCACCTCCAGCCCAGCCCTCACATGTGCCCCACACTCTAAGGAGAGCTACAAAAACTGCATCTGCTTTTTCAAAATGGTAAATAAAGGACAGAGATCAAATACTATTTATGCTGCTCTTTTCCTATGTGAACTGTTATTTCAGGTCGAGGTTGGGGCGTATGTCTTTAGAGCAGTATTGTAGATAATAAATGAAGGTCGAAGGATGAAATATCACCACTTTGCAAGCCCTAGTGAATTAATACATCTAAACAATGATCATAAATGGCTGTCGACATCGCCCAAAAGAGGCAACCAGGCATTCCTTATATCCTGACAAACACACACACACACCCCAAGCCTGAATCTGCCAAATCTTTAAATCAGTGCTGTTCCATCTAGCAGTCACTAGACACAGATCAAGACTGCTGCTAAGTCGCTTCAGTCATGTCCGACTCTGTGTGACCCCATAGATGGCAGCCCACCAGGCTCTGCTGTCCCTGGGATTCTCCAGGCAAGAACACTGGAGTGGGTTGCCATTTCCTTCTCCAATGCGTGAAAGTGAAAAGTGAAAGTGAAGTCGCTCAGTTGTGTCTGATTCCTAGCAACCCCATGGACTGCAGCCCACCAGGCTCCTCCGCCCATGGGATTTTCCAGGCAAGAGTACTGGAGTGGGTTGCCATTGCCTTCTCCACAGATCAAGACTGGACACTTGAAATATGCCTAGCTCTAATCAAGGTGTGTTAGAAGCATAAAATACACACCAGATTTGTAAGACTCAGCACCCAAGAAAGTAAATTACACAGATTACTTGTTGAAATGATACCATTTTGGATACATTGGGCTAAATAATAAATAAATAAATAAATGATTAAAATTTTTGAAAGCTCTATCTGTAAACCTCATCCCATGTTTTCCTTCCATCTGATTCTAGAACATAATCCTGTTTTTAGAAGCCAGGTTGAGGTTCAAAGTAAAAAGTAAAAGTCAGAATTGGGGTAAAATGTGGCAATAGGTAAAATTCAGCTTTGGAGTTAGGGATGTTTGTTTTTAACTCTTAATAATGTATCAGGCCTAACAAAATATCCCTGCTTCAAACTGGGAATATATAAATACCAAGTAATCAGGGGTAGTCTGATGAATAGGAAGAGATGGAGATAAAAGGAGGAATATTCGAGAAAAGACCGCATGGTAATAAGAAAAGGCCAGTGGGAAAGGTCTAGACTGCCAAGGTTCTACTGACATCCAGGCTTCCTGTGGGCTCCCAGGGGCTTTGGCCTTGAATTCCTTGTTGGAGTTTCATCTTCCCACTTCACAGCTGAGCTCTGGGCCTCTATCTCATTCCCCACCTCTGCAACAGGGAATGTTGCTTGAGTATGTGTTTCAAGATAATTGCAAAATTTAGGAAAAAACAAAACAAAACAAAAAACCGATGATTTGGTGTGAACATGCATGAGCAGTGGAGCTCGGTGGGGGGTTGGAGATCTCTGCTCCATTCTTGGGGGGGTAGCAGGACGTGATGGGTGTGCTGCCAACATGCACAGCCTGGTTCTGGATTCCTGCTGCAGATTTTATCAGGAATTTATCAGATTTTCCAGTGATGCAGAGTGTAAGTTAAGATGTTATCTGCAGAGTGTCTGCCACTATCCCTGGCTCAGAGGTGACTTTGCTGTAATGCTCATGAAACTTAAGCTCCCAGAAACTTCATATGCAGCAACCTGTTCCAAGGCCCTGAAACGGACCTTAGCAAGTTTCATTAACATTTATTTATCCTCTTTCTTAGAGGGCTTCAAAAACGTACTTAACCTCCAGTCCTACAGAACATGGATCCACCCCTGCTTTGGCCCATTTTAGCTCTAACAGATGTGTCCATCCATCTTGTCCAGCCTCATATTTTCCTCCATCTTCCCCTGTTTTCCTTCCTTTCACTTCTACAGGGTCAAACAGTACCTGCCCTTTTCATTTTCAATTTTCTCAGGCCCTGCTTATATGTATGTGGCAGACAGAATAATGACCTCTCAGGGATTCCTATAGTCTAATACCTGGAACCTACAAACATGTGAACTGAGAGAGCAAATGGCTTGTAGATGTGCTCAGGGTTATGGACCTGGAGATGGGAGATTATCCTGGATTATATAAGTTGATCCAAGCAAATCACATGAGTCCCTAAAAGCAAAAAATCTTTCCCAGCTAAGATCAAAGGGAGATGCACTGTTTTTGTCTCTCGGGATGAAGGAAGTGGCCATGAGCTAAGGGGTATAGGCCAGGCACTAGAAACTGGAAAGACAAGAAGATGGATTCTTCTGAAGCCTCCAGAAGAAACACAGTCCTGCTAACACCTTGACTTTCAACCTCTGACCTCCAGAACTATCAAATAGCAAAGTCGTGTTTTTTGAAGTAGCCTGGTTTGTGTTACTCTATGGTACTCTATGGTATCTGTGCCCTGGAGGAGGAAATGGCAACCTACTCCAGTATTCTTGCCTGGAGAACCCCATAATCAGAGGAGCCTGGCAGGCTACAGTCCATGGGGTTGCAGAGTTGGACAGGGCTGAGCTACTGTCACTCAACTCGCTCGTGGTACCGGTCACAGAATTGCAAAGAAAACAGTTTCTCTTTACTCTGCCTTGTCCCCTGTGGTGTCTCTCATTTTGCTCTCTTGCCTCCTAATAATTATCTCTATTCTCTTTGAGTTGTGCATGACGGGAATGGGGTTTCCTGCCTCACATCACCCCCTTCTTCTGATTCGTAGGAGTCCTCATCGGACATGGATTTGCTCAAATTCCAATTTAATTAGATTAAGCACTCCAGTATATTAAAATCCATTACTGTGAGGCAGCTACTGAAGTCCATGAGAAGATCAAGGTTTCAGTCTCAAGTTTTCCGTTTTCTACCCATGTGACCTTTAGCAATTTCACCAACGTCTCTGAGCTTTATTTTCTCTCCCAGAGCAGCAGACCCACAGGGCCTCCCTTTCCATTCCTTCATTTGTGAGTTCGGTGACGATACCCATCCTCCCAGAGAAAAATGGACATTTTCGTGAGGATTTAAAATCTGTTTTATCTTATTTATATCCTGCTTTGTAACTCCCTCCCAACTGTGTTTGCAAGGCTTGCATAGATGCTAATGGTGAGCAATGGAGGTTGCTGCTTTTTTAGTAAAGCATATTTTCCTAGAAGCTCCAAAAAGGATCTAATTAAAGTTTGACACCTCACAGTGGGGGTGACCTGAGGGTTAGATAATAATGCCTGTGTCACCAAGTTATTGCAAAATGAAGTGGGATAATTCATGTAAATGATGGGACCTGCACGCTGGAGGCCCCCTGTGATGGAATTCCAACCCCAGAAGTAAGCGTGTCACTCTTTTCTTTTGTCAGAAACTTGAGTGTATTTGAATACTTGTAAAATCACCTCCTGGTCCCTGCATTTGCAAACTGAATTATCTGAACCCTTTTAGTGGATCCTCTAAATGAGCGGCTATATGCAAAAGCTCTTTAGGAAGGTAACAAATGCTAGATGTTACTGTAAATTCAATTTTCTAATTATATATTCATCTTTGTAAATCTTTATTCCCAGAATAGAAGCACCCTGTTAGTAGAGTGTTGTATAAAAAGATCTATTGGGGAAAAAAATCAAAATTTTCATTTTGGTTGATCAGTTTTTTTGCCTACAGTACCTGACATTCACTCCTAGGACAAATTGAACTAGACTTGCTTCCATCTGTGTCTTCTTAGACAAAAAGGAGATAATGGTGAGCTTTAGTTTTTCTTTTCTTTTTTTTTTTTTTTGACTCATCATTCACTGTGGAAGAGTTTATGCTGGGCAGTTTTGACATCAGGCAGACCTGAGCTCAAGCCCCAGACCCTCGTCTTGAAAGATAATGGCAACATTGACTAACTACTGAGTTAGTCTTCTAAAGTTAGAGCTTCTTTACTATAAAGTAAAAATGATAAGCGTAGATTTTCAAAATATTTTTTGAGAATAAAACGAAGTAATCTCTGCAAAAGAAGGTAGTATGGTACCTAAACAGGAGTGTTCTATATAGGTATTATTTTCGTCTCTATTTGGACTTTCTAGTGGGCTTCCCTAGTGACTCAGAAGGTCAAGAATCTGCCTGCAATGCAGGAGACCTGGGCAATCTCTGGGTTGCAAAGATCCCCTGAAAAACGGAATGGCAACCCCCTCCAGTATTCTTGCCTGGAGAATCCCATGGACAGAGGAGCCTGGAGGTCTACGGTCCATGGGGTCCCAAGAGAGTCTCACATGACTCAGTGACTAAACAACAGCAACAATGATTAGGGGAACACCCAGATGAGTCTGAGAAAGAATGGACAGAAGAATAGCAATAAAACCAAGAATGTGAGGGTGTGGAAGGTATGTTAGTCAAGAATTCGATTCACAAGCAACAGAATCCAACTCTGGTTGATGTGAGAAAACAATGGATTTATTGAAAAAACCCTGGCTAACTCAGGGAATTACTGGGAAATCTTGAAAATTAAACTGAGAAACACAGATAGGGTTCCGATGCTGGGGAACCCCCGAATCAATCAGTGAGCATTACAAAAGCCCAAAGTCAGACTGCTGTCAAGAGGATCAACATCGACAAACAATTTTGAAAGATTAAAAAAAGAAAATTTGGCTTTGGCACAAGACTGTCGCTGGTAGATTTGGGGGAGAGTGACGCCAGATTTCAAGGGTTGAACCCTGGAAGTGTCATACATGGATGACAGGTCCAGTATGCTTTAGTTAATTTTTTGTGAAGTTTCCAAGCATAGCTCCTCTATTTTATTCCTTTCGTGATTTGATTTGGGGCTTTATGTGTTATATACCCTAGGAGATGGTGTCCTAAGCAGAGAGGACAGGGGATCAGCAGGGAGACCAGGGAATCTGACTCCACTACAACAAACTGTGAAGTCATCTGGGATCTGTCTCTACATCAATTTCTCTGTGATTGTAAAATCCGCTGAAGAAAAATGAGGCAGTTATCTTCCTCAAAATAGACACAAGTGCAAAGAGCTTCTCGGACTTTGTTGTGTTTTTGTGTTGGTGCTGTTTAGTTGCTCAACCATGTCTGACTCTCTTGTGAGCCCCATGGACTGTAGCCTGCCAGGCTCCTCTGTCCATGGGATTTCCCAGGCAAGAATACTGGAGTGAGGTGCCATTTCCTTCTCCAAGAGATCTTCCTGACCCAGGGATTGAACCCATGTTGTCATGCAGGAAGCTCATCTGTTACAAATATTCTTCCCTCAATCCCAGGGCTAAAGACGTGGTTCAGTAGTTGAGGGTGGTACCTTGGCACCTGTATTTCTAGCAGCCTTCCCAGGTAGTACTGATGGGTAAGAAAGTTTGAGAGCCTCTCCCCCATCTTAGGCAATGCAGATGGCTTAGTATTCTTCCCAGTGTGTACCAGCATTGAAATAAGCAGCTGTGAGAAAGCATTGCTTAGCTGTGTCAAGCAGGTAACTAGGGTTGTTTTTGTGTGTAGCCTTGAGTTCTGCTCTTGGCTGCAAAGAGTTGTAAAGATTCCCCAATTTCGTTCATGGTTCTCAAGATTTAGGGGCTTCTAAGGTGGCGCTAGTGGTAAAGAATCTACCTGCCTACGTAGGAGACATAGGAGATGTGGGTTCAATCCCTGGGTTGGGAAGACCTCCTGGAGGAAGAAATGGCAACCCACTCCAGTATTCTTGTCATATTACCCATGGGAAAATCCCATGGACAGAGGAGCCTAGTGGGCTACAGCCCATAGCGTTGCAAAAAGTTGGACATGACTGAAGCAAGTTAGCATGCACGTGCACTCCAGATTTATAGAGGTTTCCCCAGCTGTGTTATAGTTTCTGCAGGTACGTGGGACGTTATACAGAGACGTATATTTCCCTGGTGGTGTGTAAAGTCCTTCAGGTGCTGTGGTTTTCACCAGATGTGCATAAGGTTCCCCATCTTCTGAACAGGTCTGAAGACAGCCTAGCACTTTCTCACTGGAATTCTTTCACACTTGAATTCAGAAACCCATGCACAAGCTTTCCCTTTTATCCTCACTTTATTGCCTATCCTGCATCTCCCTGCCTGTTGCCTGTCCTCTCGTCCTTAAAGCAGCTATAGTTCATGCTAATTTCCTCCAGAAAGTTACGGCAAACCCTGCTGCCTTGCCCTGTCTTCATTGCAGACAAATTTACTGCAGAATTTCCCTGAGGAGGCTGTTTTCAGATTGGTATGTGCAAAAACAGAAACGGACACTCTGAAACAAAGAGAAATCTTCTCCCATCCCCACTGCTCTGTAGCTATTTGGGCTGGCCTCAATCCACAGCAAGTGAGAAATTAACATCTAGGCTGGGCCTAAGACACCTCTCTTCACTGGCTTGTGGAGAAAACAGGACTACCCACCCTGCCACTCAACCACATTGATCAGGGAAACTTTCTGGCCATTAATCTGACATCAGATTGGCAGCACTCTCCCCACCCCACTGGCTCAGAAGGCCAGAGCTTCCTTAAGAACTTCATGGCTTACCAGTGACTGAAATAGATGGTCTTCTAACTGAAACAGGGGAGAATCCAGGATTCAGGGTGTGGTGGGGGGGGACAAGTAAAAACAATGAATTAAAACCAGAATAAATGGACAA
>NW_011495059.1:4012227-4014381 GCF_000754665.1 Bison bison bison | reverse complement strand
GACAAATCCTCAATAGACTGGGGATCTGATGTTGGAGCATCCTGAAGACCCGTGGCTCTTTCAGTGAAGCAGGAGACACTGAGCTCTCTCCGCGAGGAGTCTGAGAGATGGGGGAGACAGGGCAACAGAAGAGGAAGGCAACTGCCACCCTCAGGAGCGAACTACAAACAGTGTCAGGATGCCGACGGAGCAGGCTCCTCCCAGCGCTGAGGATCCACAGAAGCAGTGAACAGTTTAAATCATGGATGCCATCTCGTTTTTGTAGGCAGAGCCTTTAGCTTTCATCCCAGGATTTCAAAGCTTCTCACAGCCATTAATTAGTTGTAAGCAATTCAGGCCTGTCAACTTCTCACACCTAATCAAGAGCTGATGTATGTCACCCCCAGGGATCTAATCAATAATTCCTGGGCACTCTCTCCCTCCCTTTTACCCTTCTCCCAAGTCAGTTTTTATTTCAAGCCCACCCCCCTCCTCGTGCCTTTATCCCCTCTTACATTATCTGATTCCCTTGCCCTTTCTTACCCTTCCTTTTTGCTCTTCTATTCCAAGGATTCCTTTCCTTCCCATTTCCCTGGATGGAGTTAGAGGGGAATTTGCACACTGAGGGATTTGAGGTCAGGTTACAGAAGTCCATGAATCCCTGGTTTTCATGAGCAGAGGCTCAAATGAAGATGAGGTCATGATTTCTTACTTCTCAAAGGAGATATTTACCTGTGGATCATTGGTGAATCCTGTTCACTAGTCAGATCAAACTCCTGCCAATGTACAGGCAGATCCCTGAGGATGAAGGAAGGCAAAAATGCAGCTCTGTGTCTTTAAATTGGCTCAAACCCTTCTCGTCCCCTCAATAAAGGCAAAGCTCCATTCCATGAGAATAAATCACTTAGACCAGGAATGATAAATCTACTGCACATGAATTGTGACTCTTACTGCCACACTCATGCAGACATCGCTAATCAAACCCCGACCTTCCCCTAGAAACCAACCTCAGGCCCAGGATTCCTCTCAGAAGGAAATATGAACCTTCTTTGTAACTAATAGAAGAATCTTAGGACTCATAGTTCAGCCAATGCCCTCTCAATTTAAATACTGCTCTTGTCCACTGTTTAAACCTTGCCCTTTTAAATACACACATTAAATGTTATTATTAGTGTATGGAGGTAATCATTCTTTATATTGTTTATATTTATATTTGTCACTTTATTTGTTCACTGCGGCATCTTACTTCAAAGAGTCCTCCTGAATTTTTTTTTTTCTTAAAGAGCATTTCTTTATCAATTCCCTTAGTCTTGGTCTATCAGTGGTAAACTTTCTCAGTTGTCTGTGAATATGTGTGTGTGTGTGTTCTTGAAAGTGCCTTATTTCATATTCATCAGTAGTCCAAGGAAATGCAAACACATGATCAAATTCTAAAGGCGAAAATCAAGGCAGAGCTTGATATTTAAACAAGAGAATAAGGTACAATAAAAATAATGCAATTTTAAATAAGAAGACAGGGGTTAGGTTTAAGTTCTTCTTTTGGCCTTGGATAAATTATTCAGTAACATTCATTAATTTATGTGTGGAATAAACATGTGGTGTATATCTGCTAATTGCTTGGCTCTGTCCTAGGTGTTCATGATAAAAAACAGAAAGCATGGTTTCTGGCTACAGGGAGCTCAGTCTATAAGGGGGTTAGATCACATTAATCAGATAGATAAAAGATTATTTTGTGTGTTGGGAAAATAGATCTATTTATAATGTCTTATGAAAACATCCATGAAAACATCTATGTGGGTTTGGGGTGGAGAGAATTGTTGAGGAGTTGGCTTCTTGGAGGCTATGTGAGGAGGCGTGTGAAAGATACTCCTGGCAGGAGGAGGAAGAGAGAGGAAAAAGAAAAAGAGCGAAAAGGCAAAGTGACAGCAATTAGAATGACATGTAGAGTTAACTAGTAAGATAAAAGTGGGGCGGGCATATATTTGAGAAAGGCAGCAGTAGGAGACAAGGCTGGATGTTTAAGCATGGACCAGACCATGAGGGGCCATCATTGCCAGGCAGAGTATTTAGACTTTATCTCATGGGTCGTGAGGGCTCATTACAGAAGTGAAACATAGTGACAGGTCATATTTGTGTTTCATATATCTGACTCCAGAGAGTGTGAAGAGGCCAAGT
>NW_011495059.1:3997975-4012127 GCF_000754665.1 Bison bison bison | reverse complement strand
TCTGATCTATATATATATATATATATAAATATAAATATAAATCTGTATATATATATATATACAGATTTAGAAAGTAATTAATGAAGAAACAAACCCTGCAGTCTAACCTGCTAAAAGCATGTTCCTGCAAGTCACTAAGTCACTTCAATTGTATCCAACTCTTTGCGACCCTATGAACTGTAACCCGCCAGGCTCCTCTGTCTGTGGGTTTCTCCAGGCAAGAATACTGGAGTGGGTTGCCAACCCTCCTCCAGGGGATCTTCCCGACCCAGGGATCGAACCCTCCTCTCTTACCTCTCCTGCACTGGCAGGCACGTTCTCTACCACTAGTGCCACCTGGGAAGCCCGTGTGTCATTCTTAACCTTTTGAAAACCGGAGCAATGCAACAGAAATGGGGATTTTGATGCCCCAACCGATGGTTAATCAGACCAGCCTCCAAGCAAGGATTTATCCACTTAAATATTGTGCTTTGATAAAAGTTCTGCTGAGAATCTGTGATTATTGGAGTTTTTTTAACTGTGTACTTCATAAGCTATTACATAAAACACTAATTATCCAATATTTCTACCAGCAGGGTCTCTTGTACTAATTAAATTAACACTGAAAACTGCTAACATCATTGATTAAGAGTCCAAAGTGCTATATATCAGTAACAATTAGGACAACTTCATTTTGGGCAAAAATTAAGTCTGTTCTTCCCTTATCCCAGGAGATTAATTATCATATTTTTTCTAATAACCAAGGTTCTTACCTGGGAGTAAAGACTTTTGTGATTTGTTCCCATTTTGATTCCCATTATGGAGTCTCCTTGGGCTTCCCTGGTAGCTCAGCTGGTAAACAATAAGCCTGCAAAGCAGAAGACCTCAGTTCAATTCCTGAATCAGGAAGATCCCCTGGAGAAGGGATAGGCTACCCACTCCGGTGTTCTTGGGCTTTCCTGGTGTCTCAGATGGTAAAGAATCTGCCTGCAATGTAGGAGACCTGGGTTTGATCCCCGGGTTGGGAAGATCCCCTGGAGGAGGGCATGGCAACCCACTCCAGTATTCTTGACTGGAGAATCCCCATGGACAGAGGAGCCTGGCAGGCTATGGTCCATGGGGTCACAAAGTGTGAGATAGGACTGAGTGACTAAGCACAGCACAGCACAGCACAGCACAGCACGGAGTCTAGTTTAGGGACGGCAGTCTTCAGTTTCAACTCTGGCTTCAGGTCTGGTTGAAGGCATTCAGGCACCAGTTCTGTCATTTGGCAGACATAACCTGAGCAAAGAAAAACCTTCTGTTGGGCTCAGATTCCTTGTTTATAGTATATTGATTAAAAGAGTCCCTATCCTAAGGGCTGTGACAATCACCAAAGGGGGAAAGTCCTGTAAGAGAGTGAGTTCTGAGCCTGGTACATGACAAGAGCTGAGTCAATGGTGGTTATTATCAATATCAGCTATGGTTCTTATTCCCTCATGCTAATGATCTAAGACCGTGCAGTTCTCATATCTCTTCTTAAAACCTTAGGGTTGTAAGAAAAGCCTTAGAAGATTGCCTTTACTAATCTTTACCGTTTACTGAAAAATCAAAGTGCTGACATTAATATAATCCAAGAGAGATTCAGGTGGTGAATCACTGAACATGGCTACTTCCCTTTCTGGAAGAACTTTGCAGAGAACATTGAGCAATGGATGCCTATGGAGATTTCAGGGTCAAAACTTCTCAGAGCTCCTATGGAAAAAGAGAAAAAACATGGAGGTCACTTGTAGCCTAGACACTGTGGGATATTCTGAGACTTTTAAGACTTTTGCTCACACATCTGGAGAGTCCTTGGAAGTGTTTTGGAAGCACTGCTTTTGAAAATTATTCTCACAACAGCATCATTAAAAAGGAAAAGAAAAGAAAGCTTAGGTAAATTGATCTCCCTTTTTGTGCCAGTCATTGTACTAAGCCTAACTGGATTACCTCATTTCATCTCCGCACGAAGAAAGTGTAATTATCTCCAGGGAAATATAATTGTGCCCATTCTACAGAGGGGTAAACAGAGTCCAAGAGACTTTAGACTTCACCTCATGGATCAGGAAGGCTCGTTACAGAAGTGAAACATAGTGACAGGTCATATTTGTGTTTCGTTTGGCTGATTCCAGTAAATGTGAAGAGGTCAACTGGGGGCTGGGGAGGCAAGGTGACCTCCAAGTTCACCCGGCTAGCACATGATCAAGATAGAATTTAAATCCATGTCTTCCTGACTCCAGGACACATCCCCTTCACCATGGGGCACTCCACCTCCATGTGTAAAAGACCCTCCTGCTTCCTGTGGACACCCCTGAAAAAGCCCACGTCTAGGAGCTCCTGAGTACCAGTTCCCTGGCCACCCTGAGGCTTAGGATCTTTGAGGAGATTCAGCCACCCCTGGGGTCAGTTTGGGACTTTTTACAAAATCCCCAGCAGCCTTATTGCAAAACAAGGCGAATGACAGTGTTTCATGGGAACAGAGTTTCAGTTTAGGCCAGTGAAAAATCCGGGAGATGGATGATGGTGAGGGTTGCACAATGGTGCGGACGTACTTCACGCCACTGAAATGTACAGTTAAATATGGTTAAAACAGTATGTTTTATATTATGTGACTTTTACCACAGTGAAAAAAAAAAATTTTAAAGCATCCAAACTCTTCAACCTACCCCTGGTCATTCTTCTTGGAATTTGCTTATGAGAAGACACTCACTGGGCAAGCAGAAACGACTACGTCCCCTTCTGGCCCCTTCTGTTCTTTCCTAGACCCTCCTCTCCTATGCCCCATTGTTAGTCTGCATCCGAAGCTTCCTTTCCAGTTCTCTTTCCATCAGAAGTCTCTTTCTAATCCAGCCTTTTCCAAACTGACTACCTCTGTGGCCCCCACATCCTCCCCTCCCCTCTGCTTCTCCCCGAAACTCCTTCTCGGAGTCCACCTTACCCAGACCCCTTTCCTACAGCACCCACATTCCGGGCTCCTACTCCTGTGGCTCAGCCATCCTCTCTAGGCTTCTCTGCCCACCCCTCCCACACACTCAGGCCCTAGAACTTAAGTACTCCATCTAATGGACCTTCTTACTCAGCCTCAATATTTGCTTTCCGATACATTGGATTTATAGAGTGTTTGCCTGAATTAAAATGAGAAATTTTAGAGCAAACTGAGGCTTCTCAGCTGCTAAGCTCCATCATGCACTTTAAATAAAAAACAGGGGGGCAGTGTGTGTGGAGGGGTGCCTGATGCATCCACCTACCCCTGAATTACCATTGCATCCCAGGCTGCTCCCCTTCAAACCCAGCTGGTGCCTACCTGGCCCCACTCACCTCCCCACCCTCCCCCCCCCGCCGCCCCGCTAAGTTAACAAAGCAGTTACAGCTCATCGGCAGAGCTCCCTCTAATCGACTCCCAGTGAAATAATATTTGCTTTCCATGCCTACTTTGAATCCCACTCACTTTGTTAAAAGATTGCCTCTGGCTGTCTCTGCTGGCCTAATCTAATAGTTTCTAGTTTGTACAAGCAAAGTGTTTTCAACCACCTATATAAATAACTTAAGCAGAAGAGGACACTTGTGCGGCCCCAGCGCTGAGCTATAGGACATGACAGATCCCCCAATGATGCCTCAGTCAAGCTCCTGGGGGACCCCCCTCCCCAGCTGAGAAGGAGCAATTACCATATTGTAGCAGGCTGAGGGGATAGTCTGTGTTCTTATAGAAAGGCTGATGGGAAAAGACCTTCCTGACTGGTTTCTCCAATGCAGGAGACCAACATATGTGCCTCTGCCCACTGGGTGCCCCTTGGAGCTGCCAGCCTCCATGCAGAGGGAGCCAGAGCAAAGGATGGAGAAGGGACAGGAGCTAAAGAGTCAAGGCTTTTTGTTTGTTTGTTTGTTTTTTCCTGTAACATATTTAATGCAGGGCTTCCCGGGTGGCTCAGTGGTAAAGAAACTGCTTGCCCATGCAGGAGACATAGGTTCAAAACCCTGATCCAGAAAGATCCCACATTCCATGGAGCAGTTAAGCACATGTGCTCTGGAGCCCATGCTCTGCAACTACTGAAGTCTGCAGCCCGTGTTCTTCAACAAGAGAAGATACCTCAGTGAAAAGCCTGTGCACCCCAACTAGAGAGTAGCCCCCTCTAGAGAAAAGCCTAAGCAGCAAGGAAAATCCAGCACAGGCATAAGTAAATAAATAAATAAAATTATGTAAAAAATGTTTAATGTAGTCAACTTTACTTTCTTAAAAATCGTGGTAAAATATGTGTACCATCAAATGTACCATCTTCACCATTTTAAGTACACAGCTCAGTATTGCTAAATACAATTCACATTGTTAGGAAAAGAATCTCTAGAACTTTTTCACCTTGTAAAATTGAAACCCAGCCTGTTTAATAATAACCACCCTGCCCCAGTCCCTGGCAACCACGATTCTACTTTCTATCTCTGTGAATCTTACTACTCTAGGTACCCCCATGGAAATGGAGTCATACACTATTTGTCTTTTTGTGGCTGACTTATTTCACTTAGCTTCCCTGGCAGCTCAGACGGTAAAGAATTTGCCTGGAATGCAGGAAACCCAGGTTCAATCCCTGGATCGGGAAGATCCCCTGGAGAAGGGAATGGCAACCCAACTCCCACTCAGTTGGAGACGACTGAACAATAGCAACCAGTATTCTTGCCTGGAGAATCTCATGGACAGAGGAGCCTGGTGGGCTACAGTCCATGGAGTAGCAAAGAGACGGACATGACTGACGACTAACAATGTCTTTAAGGTTCATCCATCCTGTAGCATATGTCAGGATTCCCTTCCATTTTGAGGATGATACTATTCCATTGTATGTATATACTGTGTTTTGTTTATCACTCACCCTTCATGGACATTTGTGTTGCGTTCGCTTTTTGGCTATTGTGAATACTGCTACTATGAACATGGCTCTACAAACATCTCTTTGACACCCAGCTTTCAAGTCTTTTAGATATATGCCCAGAAATAGAATTTCTGGGTCACAGGGTAATTCTGGTTTGTTTGTTTGTTTTTCACTTTTTGAGGAAGTGTCATACTATTTTCCATAGTGACTTAACCATTTTCCATTTCTGCCAACAGGACACAAGGGTTCCAATTTCTCTACATCCTCACTAACACTTGTTAGTTTCCATTTGTTTGTTTTGATGGTAGCCATGATGATGGATTAGGGTTAAGAACCCACCTGCCAATGCAGGAGATGCAAGAGACCCAAGTTTGATCCCTGGGTCAGGAAGATCCCTTGGAGGAGGAAATGGCAACCCACTCCAGTATTCTTGCCTATAAAATCCCATGGACAGAGGAGCCTGGTGGGCTACACTCCTTGGGTCACAAAGAGTCAGACATGATTAAGCAAGCAGCATGCACGCACATGCTGATGGGAGTGATCAAGCTATTTTTAAGTCTGTTTTCTTTAGGGCCGAAATAAGAAAAATCAAAAGCATGTCAGGTTGTGGATAGGGTTTCTGATGGTAGCAAAGGTCCATCTCTCCCTTGGGATAGAGTCGTCTTCTAAAACAGAGGTTGGCAACTATAATCACAGCAGCATATGTTGGCAAGTCAAATTTTATTGGAAAACAACCATGCTCATTTGTTTACCTGTTGTTTATTGCTTTGTCCACACTACCAGGGCAGAGAAGAGAAGTGAAAACAGAGATTGTCTATGGTGCCCAAAGTGTAAAATATTGAATATCTGGTCCTTGGCAGGAAAAGTTTGCCAACGCCTGTTCTGAAACAATTAGAACCATGTGATGATGCTTTATCAGAACTCCTGTAATTTCCTATTGCCAGAGGTTAAAGACTAAACGAAAACTTCAGCAGATGGAACTCCTGACATTTCTATGCATCTGTACATTGAGTGGGACGGTGGCAGAGCATCACTGAATCCCACTGAAAATGGGGACATGGGCTCAGAGACCTTAGGAAGTGCCAGGAAGGGTAAATCTATTTTGGACTGAAGGGATGGCAAAGGCTTTTGGGGGAGCTGGAGCTGGGGCTGAGCTGAGAAAAGGACCAGGGTTGGGAGGACAGAAAAAACAGGGTCGGCTCTTCAGGGTACGGGTGATGGCCTGGCCCAACCTACAGAGGGAGCAACTGTCTGTTCAGCACTAAAGACCTGCAGAGACTTAGAGAGGGTGTTTCTGGGAAATGATGGGGAGAAGACCACAAACACTCAATGGCCAGGTCATCGGGGCAAATGATGCAGCATTAAGCCTGGGAGTTTGGGCTTGAGAGTAACAGTGTCCTGGAAACTTTCATGACTCGTGAATTAGATGTGACTCTCTTTTAGTTTTAGTCATCCCTCCCTTTATAGAGAAGCAGGAGAAAGTGGTTCAAATCACCACCTGAGGCCCAGCGCCCCTTGACTTCTCAAGCAGGTTGGATCATCATTTCCTGCTTCCACTGAACTACAGTTGCCCGTTGAACAACACAGGTTTGAATGGTGCAGGTCTACTTACATGTATATTTTTTCTGTAGTGAGTACTATAGTCCTACATGATCTATATTTGGCTGAATCTGAAGATTCTGAACTGTGGCTTCTGAACAACCTCAGATAAAAGGACTGAGTATAAATTACAAGCAGATTTTTGACTGTGGTTGAGAATGGGTGTCCCTAACCCCATGTTGTTCAAGAGTCAACTGTAGTTTTGTCTCCATATAATCTTACATCTTGGGCTTCCCTGGTGAGTCAGTGGTAAAGAGTCCACCTGCCAAGCAGGAGACTCTGGTTAGATCTCTGGGTTGGGAAGATCCCCTGGAGAAGAAGTGGCATCCCACTCCAATATTCTTGCCTGGGAAATCCCACAGACAGAGGAGCCTGGCAGGCTACAGTCCATGGGGTCACAAAAGAGTTGGACATGACTTAGTGACTGAACAGCAACAATAATCTTATATTCTATAGTAATCCACTGTAGCAATCCACTTTGGACATTGCCATTCCTTCAATTCATTCACAGCGCAAAGTACCATGTGTCCAACACAAGTCTGGATAATAATGACCATATAAAATAACATTAATAATGATAACAACAGTACATGCCGGGAGCTGTTCCATTCCAAGGACTTTAAATATTAACTCACATTCAACAGACTTTTTCTGTGTGTTAAGTTTATCTAAATAGCACTGAAAATCACTTAAAATTTAATATTAGATGATTTAGTCCCTTTTTCAAGAGAAACTTACCATGCTGGATGCTTACCATTTTCCCTAGATTATTTGTCTCCTCTTATATTTGTTCCTCTCCTTTTTCTGGTCTCAGGGATTCTAAAAATCCTGTTATTCTGTTAATTTCTCAATGAGAAAACCTTAACTCTTTGTGTATTTCATAGTCTCCTCACAACTACATCTAAACCAATACCCATCCATCTGTCTTGAATCCCCCAATGTCACATCAAAAGGATACTCGGGGATCAGCTGGGTGAAGACCAATCTTTCATACAAATAAAGTGCAAGGCTTCAGAAGGATTAATTTTCCAGCGTATGTAACATGAATTAGAGACTAAAAGCAGGGTTCCATGATTTCTCTGCCATCAGTAAGAAGGCAGGCCTTGGGATCCTGCCAAATGGAGAAGAGTCCAAGAGAATGAGAAGAATCAAACAGGTCATGACAGCCCTCCGAGTGTCCCAGGCACAGTGCTATGCTCTGTATCATCATTCTGTCTTCATGAAAAACCCCATGAAGTCGTTACTAGTATCCAGATAGTACAAATGAGTAAATGGAGAGTCACCAGGGTTAAGCTACTTGCCCCAAGCCACTCATTTAGTTAGCAGAAGAGGAAGGATTTCGATCTTTGCTCTTTCTACTGTATCATGTGAGTTCATCGAGGTCCTCAGGAAAGAAGAGGCTGCTTAAAGGTATAAGAGCAGCCCTTAATTGGCTGTGCCTGTTACTTTCGAGCTTTCAATTGCAAACACGAAGATCTCTGTTCTCTTTGTCTGACTCATATTTCTACTCACTCTCACCAACACAGGAGTGAGTGTATCAGCTCTCCAATGGGACTTAATAGCAATAATTTGCATCATCTTTTTTTTTTCTGATTTCCCCTTGAAAAATCAATAAATGGTTAGTGATGCTGTTAATAGAGTGAGAGCAGATTTCTCCCTATTATGAGAATTGATATTTGTAGCATTTATCACACATACACACACATGAGAAACCACTGAGTTTGTTAAACCCTAAATATGTGTGCATACATGTGTACTAAGTCGCTTCAGTCATGTCCAACTCTTTAAGACCCCATGGACTGTAGACTGCCAGACTTCCCTGTCCATAGGATTCTCCAGGCAAGAGTACTAGAGTGGGTTGCCATGCCCTCCTCCAGGGGATCTTCCCGACCCAGAGATCGAACCCACGTCTCTTACATCTCCTGAATTGGCAGCCAGGTTCTTTACCACTAGTGCCACCTGGGAAGCCCTAAACCCTAAGTGAGTGAAGTGAAAGTGAAGTTGTTCAGTCGTGTCTGACTCTTTGCGACCCCATGGACTGTAGCCTATCAGGCTCTTCCATCCATGGGATTTTCCAGGCAAGAGTGCTGGAGTGGATTGCCATTTCCTTCTCCAGGGGATCTTTCCGACCCAGGAATCGAACCCAGGTATCCCGCATTGCAGGCAGATGCTTTACCATCTGAGCCACCAGGGAAGCCCTAAGTACTTGCATTGAAATGTACTTACAACCAAAAGAGAAGGCAATGGCACCCCACTCCAGTACTCTTGCCTGGAAAATCCCATGGATGGAGGAGCCTGATGGGCTGCTGTCCATGGGGTCTCGAAGAGTCGGACACAACTGAGCGAATTCACTTTCACTTTTCACTTTCATGCATTGGAGAAGGGAATGGCAACCCACTCCAGTATTCTTGCCTGGAGAATCCCAGGGATGGGGGAGCCTGGTGGGCTGCGGTCTGTGGGGTCGCACAGAGTCGGACACGACTGAAGCGACTTAGCAGCAGCAGCAGCACAACCAAAAGAGAAGGTAATGCAGTCAAGAGTTCTAGCACAGAGTTCAGAAAGTTTCAAGTTCTAGTTGTACCTCTTCCCAAAGGAATATTTTGAAGATTAGATGATTTAGATCATTAGAAGGCACAATGTCTGCTCCCAGAAAGTAGAAGATGGTATACCAAGGTGAGTCACAGATGCAGGTGAACTGATCCCTTCTGTGACACTTCACTCCTTGGGTACCCAGAAAGTCTCCCCGCTTCCACAGCCCCCAACTTCTGTCAGCAGCCAGCCCGAGGCCCTTCCTTCCTCTCCCAGTTTGCCTGCTTCCTCCTACTTACTGTGTGACTTCAGAAATATTGGTTCCCTCTCTCTAATATTCTTCCCTTTTCTTCCTTATTATTCCATTGTCAGATACATCCCAGAAATAATTTCAAAAATCCCTCAACATAGCTTCTGATCTTTGTGAAGTAACTCCTGACTCAATATCAGAGGCTTGAATCTCAATTATGAGCAAAGAAACATCTTTAAGGGATGGTTTTTGTAGCCTGGTCCTAAAGAAATGCATGGCTTCTAGTGGGACTTCAGAAAAATCAAGTCCATATGAATGCCAGATTAATTTGGAGGGCCAAGCCCTTCCTAATTATGGAGATCCCAATCAGCCCCCCTGGGGAAGGCTGCACAGACGTCAGAGTTGGATCAACTGGCCAGATCATCCCTGAATGACCGGGCCTAGGGAATCCCGGACAAGAAGGGCCCGGTGAGATCAGAAGCCACAGAGCCCGAGGATGCACCATCCTGCAGAAGAGAAGTAAATAAGACACGATGCTGGCCCAGAGGAGAAAGCAGGGGTGAGAGCTTCTATATTTCCTTTCCCACTCTGGTTAAAGTGAAATCTGACACTCTTCCTCAGAAATTTCCCTTCTCATATCCTGCAAATGAGTCCAAAGAGCCCCAGGAAACCTGAATGTCAAGAAGACCCAGCTCCTGCTCTTCTGTATAGTTCCAGTTCTAACATAGTTATTCGCTTTATCATTATCTGAAATTATACCACATTTGTCTGCCTACATATTTATTCACTTGTCTCCTCCCATCGAGTGGAAGCTCCTCAGGAGAATACTAACCTTATTTCATTCATTTGTTCTGGATTTGGGTGAAACTTGATCTTCTGTGACTAGGACAATGGCCTGGTACCAAGAAGGTGCTCAACGAGCATGTGTTAAATGAATAAATGAATGAACACGATCTATGTCATTACAGAGACTAACTCGACGGAAACTAAATCATTAGGCTTCTCAGAACAGACTGCATTTGATCAGGAAGACTGAGAGTTTGTCAGCTGAAGGCTGAGGAAAGAGCATGAGGAAAATGATGCAGTTGTCACTATGTGATCTGAAACAACCCAGGGTATTCAGCTGCTCCCGGTCACCCTGGCAGATGCTGCTGAAATGCTGTGCTTGGCCTGGGAGTGTATAAAAAAGAAGAAACACTGCAAATTTACGACTCTGTATAATCCTCTTTTGTCTTCCAGAAGCAGAGGACCAGCCCTCATTTGCATATAAATGGTCATAATTTTTTAATCATAGATAAATGCCATTCTGTTTGCTTGTCCTTGTGCCTCCCTTGATGGAGAAACAAGAGTGCCTTATGATTCATGTGTAACAGCAATTAAAACACATGTACACTCAACACTTGCTTGCTTCTCATATCTCTCTCTCTTAACTTCTCTCTCCATCTCCCCTTCTCCCACCCTTGAGTGATGAGTGGCACAGGGAATGCTCTCTTGGCTGAGAGGAAGTGGTTATAAATAAGGGCTCTGGCTTCAAATGGTTTGCTTTCAAATCGTAGCTCTTTCATCTACATTCTGTGCATTTTTGGACAGGTCACTTCTCTCTATTAGCTTAGTCATTTGTAATTTATAGAATCACATAGGTTTGTTGCAGGGGTTAGTAGAAGGGAGGCACCTAAAGTAGTAACATAAAGCAAGTCCTCAAAGTGAAAAAACTATTATTACAATATATATACAGAAAAAATATATATATATAAAATCAGGAACAGAAAATCAAAAGTCTTGCTCTCTTGTCAGAGAAGAGAGAGAAACGAAGCCACAATATTGGAAGGTTGATATAGATTAGACCTCAGTGATGCTCATATTGAGAAAGTCCATAATTCACTTCTGGAGAAATCTTTATTTGGAAAACAGCCTGGCTCAAACTCCAGAGAAGGCCTGGTCCTTGAATCTCACCAACAACATGACTCCAAAGACTGGACCAGCACCAGAGAAATCAACAGTCAGTGGACAGAAATCTCTCTGATGCTTGTTTTAAAGGAAACTATGTTTGTTTCTCTTTTAGTTCGTTGTCCTGAGATAATCTGTGGAAGAGAGGGGAGAGTGTGGGTGGGGGTGGAATGGACACTTACTGAGTCCTTCCTGCAGATGTTTTTCTTGCTTTATCTCATCTCTTTCTCACACAACCCTATGAGGCAAGAGTTATTATCCTAATTTGCAGATGAGGAATTTGAAGCTTAACAAGGTTAAGTAATTTGCTTACAGCTGCTGCGGGAGAACCTGGATTTGAAGTCACTGCCCAAATACTTCCATTTGTAGCATGCTTCCTGCTTTTCATGGAGACAGAGGGTGTGGGATTATTTGTCAGACCCAGTTTACGGACATCTTTTTGCCAGAAATTATCTCCTAAGAATCTAAAACCATTTATCTAACCGCATGTCAGCCTTCTGGAAGGTCTACAGGCACCAAGAACTCAACACATCCGAAATCTCAGCCCAGCATCTCCCTACTCCGCCATTCCCAACCGTTCTTACCATAGACCTGTTCCTTTTATATTTGCTTCAAATTGTCTGCCACCATGAGTCACCCTAACATCCTCCCTTCACTCAGCTCCCAACATCCCACAGTTCTTATCTACTCTCCTTTTGAATGGATGTCAAATGTGCCCCTCCTCCAGGTTATCTCTCACCTGAAGCAGTAGCTGCAGCCCCTGCCCTGGTGTACTTGTGCTCGGTGTTTGCCCTCTGATCATCCTTTCTGGTGCACCAGAGTATTGTCATAAAAGCAAATGTCATAAAAAAGAGCCATCTCCCACTGTCTACAATGTTAAAGATGAAAACACCTTAGCAAGGCATCTACAATGGAACTCAACCTTATGCTCTCAGACTTCCCTGCTGGTCCAGTGGTTAAGAGTTTGCCTGCTAACGCAGGGGACATGAGTTTGATCCCTGGTCCAGGAAGATTCCACATGCTGTGGGGCAACAAAACCCATGCATCACAACCACTGAGCCTGTGCCCTAGAGCCCAGGCACCGCAACAAGAGAGGCCACCGCAGTGAGAAGCCCACACACCTCAACCAGAGAGTAGCCCCTGCTCGCTCCAGCTAGAGAAAGAAAGCTTGCACACAGCAAGAAAGACCCAGAGCAGCCAAAAATAAATAAATAAAAATTTTTTAATGGATGCTCTCTTCTTGTTTCATCTGCCTCCTGCCACAGAAATTCCTAACAATTTCTCTAAAAGGCAATGCCTTTTCATTCTCCCATGTTGTTCTGTTTAAGAAAATTCCATCTCTGCTATACGGTCATTTGACTCCTAGTTAATCTCTGAGCCTGCATGAAGTGTCATGTCTTTCTCATCCAACCTCCCCAGACAGATTTGGCCCTCTTAGCATTTCACACGTACTACCATCATTGCACTTACACCGTGATAACTCTTTTGCACCCCTATCTCCCTCAGTGTAACCTGAGCCAGGAGCTGCTGAGAGATAAACATTTTTTTTTCTCATTCTTCTTTCTCTCTTTTAGCACCTTGCCTGAGAATTTTTTGAGGCAAACCATGAGGCAGATACCCCTTTGCATGTTCACATGAAACATATTAAGCATATTTCCACCAAGCTAGGCAGTCTTCCTAATTAACTTTTTAATTGTCGCATAATATTTCCTCCTGTTGATGTGCCATAATTATGGAAACATTCAATTTAAGTCATTAAATTCAACAAACATTTGAAAGTAACTAGCATGTATCAGGTACTGTGCTGGATGCTGGAAACACCAAGAAGAGGAGGTTATGGCTTCCTTCTCCAAAAATGTCACATTCTAGTGTAGACAACATCAGGTAATGGGTGCTATAAGAGAGGAATGTCACCAATGGGCTAAGAAAACCAGATAAAAAGGACTTGTTTCCTGAAGGGGGTTGGGAAAGTAAATTACATAGGTGACAATTAGTCTGAGTTTTAAAAGTCAAGTTGTTGCTGCTCTTTGTTCAGATGCTCAGTTGTGTCCTACTCGTTGAGACCCCATGAACTGCAGCACACCAGGCTTTCCAGTCCTTCACCATCTCCCAGAGCTTGTTCAAACTCATGTCCATTGAGTCAATGACGCCTTCCAGCCATCTCATCCTCTGTCATCCTCTTCTCCTCCTGCCCTCAATCTTTCCCAGCATCAGGGTCTTTTCCAGTGAGTCAGCTCTTCGCATCAGGTGGCCAAAGTATTGGAGCTTCAACTTCAGAATCAGTCCCTCCAATGAATGTTCAGGATTGATTTCCTTTAGGATTGATAGGTTTGATTTCCTTGTAGTCCAAGGGACTCTCAAGAGTCTTCTCCAGCACCACAAGTCAAATAGCAACCTAAAAGAAAAGTTTAAAGAAGAGACAAAAGGGAAAAAGAGAAATTATTTACATCCTCATGGCTTGTATGAAGCTGACCTAGAATCTCATGATTCTAAGACCCCACTGTTAAGTCTTTTGGTTTTTTGTTTCAGGTTGTTGTTTTTTGGCTCAAAGCTCAACATTCAGAAAACGAAGATCATGGCATCTGGTCCCATCACTTCATGGGAAATAAATGGGGAAACAGTGGAAACAGTGTCAGACTTTATTTTCTTGGGCTCCCAAATCACTGCAGATGGTGACTGCAGCCATGAAATTAAAAGCACTTGCTGCTCGGAAGAAAAGCTATGACCAACCTTCAGTTCAGTTCAGTTCAGTCGCTCAGTCGTGTCCGACTCTTTGTGACCCCATGAATCGCAGCACGCCAGGCCTCCCTGTCCATCACCAACTCCCGGAGTTCACTCAGACTCACGTCCATCGAGTCAGTGATGCCATCCAGCCATCTCCTCCTCTGTCGTCCCCTTCTCCTCCTGCCCCCAATCCCTCCCAGCATCAGAGTCTTTTCCAATGAGTCAACTCTTTGCATGAGGTGACCAA
>NW_011495059.1:3995865-3997875 GCF_000754665.1 Bison bison bison | reverse complement strand
CCTTGAAGTCTAAGGGACTCTCAAGAGTCTTCTCCAACACCACAGTTCAAAAGCATCCATTCTTCAGTGCCCAGCTTTCTTCACAGTCCAACTCTCACATCCATACATGACCACTGGAAAAACCATAGTCTTGACTAGACAGACCTTTGTTGGCAAAGTAATGTCTCTGCTTTTGAATATGCTGTCTAGGTTGGTCATAACTTTCCTTCTAAGGAGTAAGCGTCTTTTAATTTCATGGCTGCAGTCACCATCTGCAGGGATTTTGGAGCCCAAAAAAATAAAGTCTGACACTGTTTCCACTGTTTCCCCATCTATTTCCCATGACAGCATATTAAAAAGCAGAGACATTACTTTGCCAACAAAGGTGTAGTCAAAGCTATGGTTTTTCCAGTAGAATGGATGTGAGAGTTGGACTATAAAGAAAGCTGAGCACTTAAGAATGGATGGTTTTGAATTGTGGTGTTGGAGAAGACTCTTGAGAGTCCCTTGGGCTGCAAGGAGATCCAACCAGTCCATTCTGAAGGAAATCAGTCCTGAATATTCATTGGAAAGACAGATGCTGAAGCTGAAACACCGATGCTGAAGCTGAAACACCAATACGTTGGCCACCTGATGTGAAGAACTGACTCATTGGAAAAGACCTTGCTGCTGGAAAGATTGAAGGCGGGAGGAGAAGCGGATGGCAGAGGATGAGATAGTTGGATGGCATCACTGACTTGATGGACATGAATTTGAGTGAACTCCGGGAGTTGGTGGTGGACAGGGAGGCCTGGTGTGCTGCAGTCCATGGAGACGCAAAGAGTTGGACACAACTTGACAGACTTAACTGAGCTGTACTACTCACCCAACAAGGCTTGGCTTTATCCAGCTCTGCACTCTTTGTTCATCTCAGTTCTCTTTTAATTCAGCATTTATGCATTTCATGGAGCTGAGTTGTGCTAGCAAATTCTCTCCCATTCATAGTTAACTTAAATTTGATACCTGGGGTTTTGCAAAGTATGATTCTTTTTTTTTAAGTTTTTAAAAATGAGTTCATTAACATGATGCCTTTCATCCTTTGTTCCTATTTTCTACTGTTTTCTATAAGAATTGCAGTGTTACCAAGGAAACGTGATTCTATAATAATAAATTCCTGGTAGATAGTAGGTTCTCAAAAGGTGTGGAATGAATACATGGTTAACCAAAGGGTTGCATGAGTTGACTCTATGGAAAGTAAAGAATAATTGGTAGAAAGTAAAAAGCAGTGGCAGGTTAAGTTATTACATTTGCAGAAGTTAAAAAAAAAAAAACTTCTCAAATTAGTATGTTGGTACCATGCCAGATGTTTTGCTGCTTATAGAATCAGCAGAACCAGGTTTATCAAGAGCTATGAAATCAACTCTACCCTTTGACTCACCCCTTTATCTAAGAAACTCATTCAAAAAGAGAAAACAACAGATACTGTATGCACCACTTTCTATATTAGTAAAAGTCTGGAAACAATCTAAATGCCCACCAATAGGAGTGTTTAAATAAATTACAATATGTGAACTAGAAGGAGTATTATAAAGTCATTAAAATGGTAATTAGAAAGATTATGTAGCCACATGGAAAAACATTTACTATATAATATTAAGTGGGAGAAAAAAAGAAGAATACAAAATTGAATCTAGGCCATCACTGCAATTACATAAAAATGTGAGCACATGAATCAAGACACCAGGGAAGAGGCATGCATGTGACCAGCTGCTTTAACTGGTGTATTTTTCTTTTTTTTATGTTCTTTTTTTTAAATTTATTTATTTTAATTGGAGGCTAATTACTTTACAACATTGTATTGGTTTTGCCATACATTGACATGAATCCTCCACGGGTGTACATGTGTTGTACATGTGTTCCCCATGCTGAACCCCACTCCCACCTCCCTCCCCATCCCATCCCTCTTTGAAATGTGCACTCTCTTGTTCAGACTATGCTCTCCAACCTCTAGGGGGCCTCAGGTCTTCTTCTACCGGGCCTCCTCTATCCACA
>NW_011495059.1:3985118-3995765 GCF_000754665.1 Bison bison bison | reverse complement strand
CACGTGCGTGCACAGACAGCAAGAGGCTGAGATCTGGTATGATCAGCACAAGACACCCTCCCCAAGATTTAGTAGGTTCCCACTCTCAGCCCCACTGAAATCGTACTTTTGAAAACGAGATTGCATTTTAAAAGAGGTTCTTTGCATTTCTGATTTTTTAAAAATCTCATCTTTCTTGCTTAAAATATGACTGTCTTTTTTACAGTAATTTAAAAGCTCAAAATTTTGCTACAAATTCGAACAAGCTGATTTTGTTGCCAACCAAACAGGATATAATTTTATGGTAATTGTCAGATGTTAGAGGGCAGGGCTATTTCCTAATTAAATTGCTTTGCCAAGAAAAAAAGATATGAAGGATCATAATGTCTTTTAAATTTGCCATCAACATTTTTACTTCTGATCACTGAAAGCAATGTTTTCCATTATAACAATCAAAAGAAAGGGCGGATGGACTTACAAAAACTAAGTTCTTAAACATTTCACTACAAAAGTAGCAGCAAATACTGATTAGACCGCTAGCGGGTGTAAAGTTGAAGGGGCCCACTTGGAGCTTCCCTGAATCAATCTAAAACATCACAGATATTTTCCTAAGGACAACAAGAAAACTTACTTTGGAACCATAACTAGGAACAAAGGGAAAAAACAAGTCTCAGTGAATGTCCCTAATGCCTTCAGGGTCAGGGTTCACCCGCCCGGAAAATGATGGAAGGCAGGTCTGGGGAGTAAACGGGGCAGTGGCATAGGGCAGAAGCCTGAGGGCTGCCTCTGTAGGTCTGAAAGGGCACCCCAACACTGAGATCGTAGGTAACCTCAGAATCAGATTTGAAACCCAAGAGGGCACTGCCACGTGGACCAAAAATCTATCCCAGGAAAATATGTTCAAAAGTTATGTCTACAAGAAAGCATTTCTACAAACATACCCACACACACATTGACTTTATTTTTTTTAATTTATTTAAATTGGAGGCTAATTACTTTACAATATTGTGGTGGTTTTTGCCATACATTGACATGAATCAGCCAAAGGGGTACATGTGTTCCCCATGCTGAACCCCACTCCCACCTCCCTCCCCATCCCATCCCTCTTTGAAATGTGCACTCTCTTGTTCAGACTATGCTCTCCAACCTCTAGGGGGCGCTCAGGTCTTCTTCTACCGGGCCTCCTCTATCCACACAGGAAAGATAGAGAAGGTCTCCAAGGAGAGCCAGCTGCCCAATGAGGTGTCAAGGACTGGGCTGCTGCTAAATAACTGAAAGGGATTATGAGTAGAGCTGAACTGGAGCAAACCTTCCTGAGCCTTTTGTCTCTTGGTAGCTTCTCTTCACAGCTCTTGGTTTCTCTTTTGGAATCCTTTGCTCCCTTGGCTTTTTCCTCTTCTAGGCATGTAGGTATTTCTCTTGCCTCTCTCCTTTGGCCACTATATTGAGAGTGTCTTTCACCTGAGAAGCAAGTACCAGCCATAGTCCTCCTGGAGAAAGAAAAACAGAAATTAACCTATAGATAGATTTGCACAAGCAAGAAGTACATTGTGATCCCATAATTTATAATTTTTTAAAAGGTGTACATCATTATAATTAAATACTAGGTTAATTATTTTAAAAATAAAACATGCCTGTGGTTTGATAAAAAATCACCAAAATGTAATGTTCAGGAGAAGGAAAAAAGCAAGACACAATAATGTCTCTCTGTGTGTAAATTATTCAATTGATCATGAGAAAATTTTATCTAAATATGTTGGAATAAATAAACATTGAATATGTAAGGAACTGATAATAATAGTTAACTTAGGAGGAGTAGAAATAGGGGAAGGACAGAAACTTTTACTTTTCATTCATACTTTTGTATTGTTTTATTTGTTTTCCATGAGTGCCTATTAATTTTTTATTTATCTTTTTAAAATGGGATAGGGTAGGACTTAAGGATTGTGGGACTGGGATGGATGATTTAGAATCAACAGATGTTATATGTATACTATGCAGCTGTACTAAGGAGCTTTCTCATCTCCCAAATATATTCCAGTCCGGCTCACTATAATAAGACGTCAAATGGGGATTTGGGTCCAAAGCTAGAACACACAATCCACCCCTACTGCTACTGCTATTACTATCGCTAATACTATTACTACTAATAGTAACAATTGTACTGTTGTTGTTGTTTCGTAGCTAAGTCGTGCCCAGCTCTTTGTGACCCTTCAGACTGTAGCCTGCCAGGCTCCTCTGTCCATGAGATTTTCTAGGCAAGAATACTAGAGTAGGTTGCCATTTCCTTCTTCAGGAGATCTTCCTGATCCAGGGATCAAACCCGAATCTTCTGCATTGGCAGGCAGATTCTTTACCACTAGGCCACCAGGTAAACCTCAATCAATGTAATAGCAATAAATAAATTTAAGAAAACAAAAATACTTAGTAATAATAATGTAATAATAATGCATTAAAAATAAATGGATGGAAGCAAAAGGGCTAAAATAGCAGAAGTATTTAAAGTTCAATATGTAAAGAAAACTGTATAAAATAGTTTTTTAAAAAAAAACAAAATAAGAAATTTTATACTTCTATACTAAAATACAAGCTCCATAAGATATTAAAAAAAAAAATTAGGACAAGAAAAGTTTCACAAACAATTCCATCTTTACCAACTCACATTTGACCAGGACAAAGGAAATGGAAATTCCGTTTAAAATAGGACAGGGCTAGTCCTGGCTTTGTGGTTTCACATTTGCTTCCTAATAAACTGTGACTACATGGGCTTAAGCTGGCTTTGAGCTTGAAAATTTGCTTTTCTCAAATGTCCCGTCTTCCTTAGATTTTGAGCCCCTTTTTTGTTTCTGCTACTCTTCATGAGGTTTCCAAGTTCATCAGTTTTGCTGTTTTAAACAGTTGCTTCTAGTAAGGGATGATGGAGAGTGAGGACTAACTATGAATGCCAGAGGCCAAGACACAAGTAAGGATGCATCATGGTGAAAGCCAGAGCCCTGATGTGGCCTTGTCCTAGAGCAGCGACTGGTTTTGATCACTTTTCCATGCATGGCCTCATTAAAGAACTCTGGCTTCTCAGGCTTGCTGGTGCAGTAGGCACTTCACGGAGGACCCAAATCCTGTTCCTCTAGTGGAGCTTCCTTACCAGAAGAGAACAGAAGTGTTCAGGGCACAGAGCACACTCACAGGGATAGTGTGTGAAGGCAGTCACCACCAGAAAGAGGAGCCACATCTGCCCGTCAGTTCCTCTCCTTGACCCAGCAGTTGCTCCTCTTCCCTGGGGAAGAAGCTGCTGCTGCTGCTGCTAAGTCGCTTCAGTCGTGTCCGACTCTGTGCGACCCCATAGACGGCGGCCCACCAGGCTCCCCTGTCCCTGGGATTCTCCAGGCAAGAACACTGGAGTGGGTTGCTATTTCCTTCTCCAGTGCATGAAAGTGAAAAGTGAAAGTGAAGTCTCTCAGTTGTGTCCAACTCTTAGCGACCCCATGGACTGCAGCCCACCAGGCTCCTCCGCCCATGGGATTTTCCAGGCAAGAGTACTGGAGTGGGTTACCATTGCCTTCTCTGTGGGATAAAGCTGACATAGAACCAAAGCTAACCTAGGACTCTTGTTCTTTCATTACCTATAGATTCCTTTCCTGCCCAAGTCTGAGACAGAGACTGTCGGACTGGAGCTCAGATTAGAAGATACGGGCTCCCATGTCCTAGAATGTGAATAATCCACATACCATCACTACTCACTGATTCCCAAGAGCTCTTACCCAGATTTATTGACAAATGGTTCAGTGTAGAGTGATGAATGCCTGATCTCCTTCACCATAGAGTTGGTTGTTGTTATTGTTCAGTCGCTACGTCATGTCCGACTCTTAGCAGCACACCAGGCTTCCCTGTTCTTCACTATCTCTGGGAGTTTGCTCAGATTCATGTCATTGAGTCAGTGATGCTGTCTAACCATCTCATCCTCTAAGGCCCTCTTTTCCTCCTGCTCTCAATCTTTCCCAACATGAGGGTCTTTTCCAATGAGTCAGCTGTTTGCATCAGGTAGCCAGAGTGTTGGAGCTTCAGCTTCAGCATCAGTCCTTCCAATGAATGTTCAGGGTGTATTTCCTTTAGGATTGACTAGTTTGATCTCCTTGCAGTCCAAGGGATTCTCAAGAGTCTAAATCTAATTGGTAAAAAAAAAAAAAAAGTCATTCTTGCTACATTGACCAAATAACCAGCCATGATCGTCTAATAATTAGGATGATCTGGAACAAAATACTGAATTTCAATGTTCTTTTCTACAAACATGAGGTTAGTAACATTGGTCACTGAGGAAATTATGTAAGCTGATGTGCATGGTGGTGCCTGGGCCAGTGCTAGGTAGATGTTTTCCCCACTGATGCATCTCCAAAGAATTACTAAGGCACTGGAATGTCAGAAATAACCCTAACTCTATCTATTTGAGAGCTTCTTAAATCATCAACAAAATATCAACATTAAGAACCAACTTTTTGTGTGTATGAACCAATTTGCTGTAAGTGATGTCTTGCAAGCACCCAGGGCCAACCGACTTGTCACTGATGTCACCCTGGATGAGAGTCTGCAAACCTCTATTCATAAAATGAATAACTTTCAGCTAACTTATTTCGGAAAACAACTCCACTTGCCTTCAAATAAATATTTTGGTGGGTAATTGCTATAATTCTATAGCAAAAGGCAGTGTGCTAACTTGTTACCTACCTATTATATATGCTGGGTAGAAGTGGGTAGAGTACTTGCTCCAGACATTACTAGCTCTTTGATCCTTCTGAGCCTCAGTTTCCATATATGACGAATAAGAGTAATCATATTTTCTATAAAAGTTTGTTGAAAGATTAAACTACATGCTACATACACATGTAATAGTATTTTAGCCCAGATAGTAATAGCCCAGATAGTAATCATTACAGTTGTTGTTGGGTTTTTAAAAATTGTCTATTACTTTATGAACTTTTTCTGTATATTTGCAACATTACAAAGGATGTGACTCCTACCTCTATTCTTAGCCATTCATATCACAATTAGTAGAACAATACATATAATTAATAGACTAATTCAGTTCAGTTCAGTCGCTCAGTCGTGTCCGACTCTTCGCAACCCCATGAATCGCAGCACTCCAGGCCTCCCTGTCCATCACCAACTCCCGGAGTTCACTCAGACTCATGTCCATTGAGTCAGTGATGCCATCCAGCTATCTCATCCTCTGTCGTCCACTTCTCCTCCTGCCCCCAATCCCTCCCAGCATCAGAGTCTTTTCCAATGAGTCAACTCTTCTCATGAGGTGGCCAAAGTACTGGAGTTTCAGCTTCAGCATCATTCCCTCCAAAGAAATCCCAGGGCTGATCTCCTTCAGAATGATTAATAAACTACTAAATTGTAAACATTTAAGATAGATCCTTAAAACAAACACAGTATTCAGCATAAGAGCTGAATGTTGTAGACCTAATAAATGTTGATTTGCTGAATGAATGATGAAGTCCAAATCCTCAATTGCATCTATAGTAGGTTTAGCAGATATGTGCCTTGTGAAGCCACTTTCTAGCCTTCATCCCATAGCAAGCTACATAAATCAATAGGGGCACCGAGATGGTCCTTGGAATCCTTACCTCAAGCTGGGTTACTAACAAATCAGAATACTCTACCAAGTTCTGAACTTTAGAGAAGTCTACTTTCTACTGAGCTATCACTGATCTCTCTCTTTTCCTTTCCCTTCCTTTCCTTTCCCTTCTCTCCTCTTCTTTACTCTTTTCTCCTCTTCTCTCTCTCCCCTCCCCTTATTGCTTGTGGTCCTATTAGCCAGATATTTTAAAAAATCTAACACTGATCTCCTTTAGAATGGACTGGTTGGATCTCCTTGCAGTCCAAGGGACTTTCAAGAGTCTTCTCTTATGTCTCCTGTATTGGCAGGTGGGTTCTTTACCACTAGTGCCTCCTGGGAAGCCCACAAAGAGGCTGTATTCACTTTCTATTCTCCCTGCAGCAAATTAGTGCAAGCTTAGTGGCTTAAAGCAGCTTTAGATCTTCCACCTATGTTGAAGCTGAAATGCCAATACTTTGGCCACCTGATGTGAAGAGCTGACTCATTTGAAAAGACTCTGATGCTGGGAAAGATTGAGGGCAGGAGGAGAAGGGGACGACAGAGGATGAGATGGTTGGATGACATCACTGACTCGAAGGACATGGGTTTGGGTGGACTCTGGGAGTTGGTGATGGACAGGGAGGCCTGGCATGCTGCAGTTGCAAAAAGTTGCAAAGAGTCAGACACAACTGAAGTGAACTGAACTAAAAGATCCTTAATTTAATCATGTTTGCAGTCTCTCTTGCCATGTCACATCATGTATTCATAGGCTTCAGAGATTAAGACATCATCAGTGTGTTAGTCACTCAGTTGTGTCAGACTCTTTGTGACCCCATGGACTATAGCCCGCCAGGCTCCTCTGTCCATGGAATTCTCCAGGCAAGAATTTTGGAGTGGGTTGCCATTTCCTTCTCCAGGGAAATCTTCCCAACCTAGGGATCAAACCTGGGTCTCCTGCATGGCAGGCGAATTCTTGACTGTCTGAGCCACCTGGTAGCTAAGACACCATAGAGGGGCAATTATTCTTTTTACCACAGATGCAAAGGCAAAGTTATGATCTGGATGTAAATCTGGGAAATGAGGATGAAAGTGAAGCAGTTAGTCCTTAGCATTGATGGGGAGCTTTCTTTTTTTGCCAGGCCTATATTACTTTGCATCACGGCATCCAAGGGAAAAGAGGGGGAGGTGTCCCATTTTTAAGATATGGAGACTGAGACTCAGAGAGTTTGCAAGATATTTCCAAAACACACAGTTATCCCAAAGAGATAGAAATCCAAGCTTTCTCCACAGCACCGCACCATTGGCATCAATCAGCAGTTGTGTTTAGCGAGGTTTTATGATTCAAAGTCGGGGCTGTGTACTGGTGTTAACTTACAGTTGGTGACCTCTCAAAGCTAAAGGTTGACATTTTTTTGATGTTATTCTTCAAAGGTGAGACTGACTTCGTGAAATCGTTTTTCTCTTTAGTGGGAAGTAAGTGAAAACATTCCTGTATTTTTGGCTGAGCCAAAAGAAATGCTGTTTTCAAAGAGTAAGTAGTTTTCACCTGTGAATACTGTATTACATTTCAGTGCTTTAGAGGAGGTTTTAAGGAATATCCAAAAAAATCAAGAGGTAAAACATTTCTATATGGAAAAATTATTTTCAAATCTTTTAAATAAAAGGTTAGTCAGGGGTGAGAGGAGTGTAGGATTAAATGCCTAGTATCTTGTTCCCCCTGCCTTGTATTTCTGAGCCAAATCGTATTGAATTTTTGAAGAAAGAGAGTTGGCATTTCCACCGAATTGGGAAGAGAGAAAAAAACATCTCATAGAAATGCTGCAAGAATAAATCATGCTTTGGGACTCCTGGCCACAGAGACTGGTCCTTTCTATCCATCCCAAATTAACCTAAGAGGCTTTCTTTCAAATAAAATGGACCTTTGAAATTCTGAATTATTAGAGTAGCTCAAATTACTTATTTAGAATTCCGAGGGAGGCCAATAATAGTTTCAGCCTTTCTCCCCCATTTTTCTGTCATACGATACTGTCTTCTACGTGGTTCTGGGAAGAGGCAAGATGGACAACATTTTATAAAGACTTATTTTGCTTTAAAAGCTTTACATTTTGTTTCAATGCCAGATGTAGGTCTGAGCATGTGAAAGTTGCTGAAAGTTATTGCTGATGTTACAAATAAGTCAATAATTCACTGATTTCAATAATAAGGCTGAAAGCTTAATTACCACCTGGGCCATTTGCTGTATTAACCAGTACCTTCAGCTGATCCAAGGGTCAAATACGAATCTCAGAAATAAAGGAGGATGTGTTTTTTTGTGTGTGAGTGTGAACTCTTATAGTCTAGAATAAGCATAAGAGGGCATCTGAAAGATGAAGCCTGAGGGGATTATGATCTCAACCTATAATGGAAAGGTTGGGCGAGAAATTAACACTTTTTAAAGTATCTTCTAATTGCCTGTATCATTCATGTCATCCTCATAATCATGCTTTGAGGCAAGTATAGTAACCCTTTTAACGAATAAAGAAACAGGTTCAGAAAGATTAAGTGACTTTTTCAAAGACATCTTAATGAGGACTTTGAGACACACCACGTGCTTTCACTGTGTCCAATCTGAATATGTTCACCATAGTCTAATCAAAGAGATGTACATTAAAATTCATGAAAGTACACAGAGCTTTTATCAAGATTTTTTATTTGCTGCACTGAAATAGTCCATTTGGAGCAGAATCATTTCCAGGCTGGGCATGAGGACAATGATCCTGATATTTGATGAAGCATAGGTCACATTTGGAGAAGGCAATGGCAACCCACTCCAGTACTCTTTCCTGGAAAATCCCATGGACGGAGGAGCCTAGTAGGCTGCAGTCCATGGGGTCACGGAAGAGTCGGACACAACTGAGCGACTTTACTTTCCCTTTTCACTTTCATGCATTGGAGAAGGAAATGGCAACCCACTTCAGTGTTCTTGCTTGGATAATCCGAGGGACGGCGGAGCCTGGTGGGCTGCTGTCTCTGGGGTCACGCAGAGTTGGATACGACTGAAGCGACTTAGCAGCAGCAGCAGCAGCAGCAGGTCACATTTACAAGGACTCAGTGTTCAGATGATAGCTGAATTGTTCTCACCCTCAAATTTCACGTAGCCTTTGCACACACACCCATGGCTTCTCCACTATTCTCGGATGCTCCATCTGCATTTGGACTAAAATGCTCGAATTCATTGAGCACATGTGACATGATGCTCAACTTAGTGAATGGTGAGAATATCAGCTGAAAGATTATTTCAGTCCAGAGCTGGGGTCTGTCTTCGTGCATGCTGATAAAAACAGAGAGGGTACATCTGCAGAGGAAAATGTAGATCCCAGAATCAGACACTGGGAACAGACTGTCCTACACGTTGTTGTTGTTCGTTTGCTAAGTCATGTCCTACTCTTTGCAACCCCATCCTTGGCCTTCACTATCTCCTGGAGTTTGCTCAGACATATTACGTATATTTACTATAAAATACATATATGTATTATTGCTTAGTTACGTAAACCATTTAGCAGTTAGCCTATATAGACTTTATTATATGTGCATATCTATTATATACGTATGATAACTAACCTTTATATAAGTTAGCTAATGTAATGCCCTCCCATAACCCTTTTTGACACTAACTCAGTTGCCTGGTTGCTTTACTTACAAAATTCCATGAGATATGACTAATAATACCTATTTCCTAGAGTTGTGAAGATTACAAGTCACAGTATATTTCAGCTAAGTTTTGCTTGCTCATTCCTAATGCTTCAGATCATCTGTCACCTCTTCCAATAGCTTCTCATAGTTCCTGTCCACACCCTGGCCCTGCCGAACTGGGCAAGGTGCTCTTCTGGTGTACTTTTCTCCTCACTGCATACACTACATCACTCTTTAATTATCTCATTAGACTGTGAGCTCTTTGAAAGCAGGAATAATGTGTCATTAATCTCCAGACCTTCAGCAACCATTCCAGTTTCTAACACACAGTCTGTGTTGAATGGATAAATGCAAAATGCTTTGCATGGTACCTGGAACCTGATATTAGTGTTGTCTTCTTTTATGTTCAGAAAGCACTAAAAATGCAGTGAGCATTAACTACTAAAAAGAAATGTTTTAGTTATAAGTCAAGTTATGGAAGGTTTTTAAATGATTAAAACAGTGGGTGTGAAGAATCTTATGTTTCACTTTTACAATGACTTGTTATTTTTTTTTTTTTTCATTAAAGGAAATCCCCAAGAGTGTCTAGACAGAATTTATTGTTGTTTTCAGTCACCGACACCTTTTGGAGAAGGGTCTGATGTCAGGAGAGAGCTCATTGGAAGATGGCAAATTCACGTGCATCTGAGATGAGAGAGTGGGTAAGGACCCTTGCTGGCTGGCTGCTGCATGTTCTTTAGGAAATGGCCAGCTGCTCCCTAGCAGAGTCTTGGAATATAATAGCCCCTGGCTTTACATGATCCCAAACAGAGAACAAGAGACACCAAGGGAACATGGCCAGTGTCGGGGTGGCAGTATCCTTGTCCACCATGGTGGGAGTAACTGGGCACCAACCCCATCATTCAGAAGAGCCCAACCTGGGAATCCAGGGACTTGGGTTCTAGACTTGGAATTTTCCATGTTAAGATTAGAAGGCAGACAGCATCATCTCTAACACCTTGCCCAGCTTGAAGGGCCGATGGTTACTTTAGATTAGGCAAATATTTCCCCTGAGTGATGGAAAACATGTAAGAGACATGGTAGCATGAGTGTCTGGGCTGTGAGAAAAATGGGGAGAAAAAAGGAACTGAAGTCATGTAGGGTGGGTGAGACTATCCACAGGCGATCCACACAATTTCTTGAAATGATTTCAAGAAAAATCTGTTGCCTCCATGCCTTATCCTTCTGAGATAGTAGTTCACATTCTACTCCATCTTAGATCCTCTGAATGGCTTTAACAGTAGAATAATTTAAAATTTATCATTTTATTTGATTCCCCATCTCCCTTTAAAAAAAAAAAAAAAGAAACTATGAACTTAGCAAGAAGTTTCATTCCTATTTCCCAGGAAAAAATGTCCTGG
>NW_011495059.1:3947516-3985018 GCF_000754665.1 Bison bison bison | reverse complement strand
AATTCAGATAAAGTACCCATTCACATAAAACATCTGTAATAAGAAGCCTCTAAAATGGACCCTAATGGTGTTGTCCTGCTGATACTTACAGCCTCCTATATCTTCCTCCCACATTGTATCAGAATTGGTCTGTGTGGCTAATGGAATGTGGCAAAAGTGATGGTATGTCACATCTGAAAAATCATTGTGTTCCTTCCTTGTTCTCTTTTATTTATTTATTTTATTTATTTTTTTAAATTTTATTTTTAAACTTTACAATATTGTATTAGTTTTGCCAAATATTGAAATGAATCCACCACAGGTATACCTGTGTTCCCCATCCTGAACCCTCCTCCCTCCTCCCTCCCCATACCATCCCTCTGGGTCGTCCCAGTGCACCAGCCCCAAGCATCCAGTATCGTGCATCGAACCTGGACTGGCGACTCGTTTCATACATGATATTATACATGTTTCAATGCCATTCTCCCAAATCTCCCCACCCTCTCCCTCTCCCACAGAGTCCATAAGACTGATCTATACATCAGTGTCTCTTTTGCTGTCTCGTACACAGGGTTATTGTTACCATCTTTCTAAATTCCATATATATGCGTTAGTATACTGTATTGATGTTTTTCTTTCTGGCTTACTTCACTCTGTATAATAGGTTCCAGTTTCATCCATCTCATTGGAACTGATTCAAATGTATTCTTTTCAATGGCTGAGTAATACTCCATTGTGTATATGTACCACAGCTTTCTTATCCATTCATCTGCTGATGGACATCTAGGTTGCTTCCGTGTCCTGGCTATTATAAACAGTGCTGCGATGAACATTGGGGTGCACGTGTCTCTTTCCCTTCTGGTTTCCTCAGTGTGTATGCCCAGCAGTGGGATTGCTGGATCATAAGGCAGTTCTATTTCCAGTTTTTTAAGGAATCTCCACACTGTTCTCCATAGTGGCTGTACTAGTTTGCATTCCCACCAACAGTGTAAGAGGGTTCCCTTTTCTCCACACCCTCTCCAGCATTTATTGCTTGTAGACTTTTGGATCACAGCCATTCTGATTGGTGTGAAATGGTACCTCATAGTGGTTTTGATTTGCATTTCTCTGATAATGAGTGATGTTGAGCATCTTTTCATGTGTTTGTTAGCCATCTGTATGTCTTCTTTGGAGAAATGTCTATTTAGTTCTTGAAATTCACAGCTCGGATAGTAAACAAAGTGAAAGAGTCTGAGTTCCAGTACTTTCCATGCTCTACCACAACACTGCAGAATGCAGGATTCATTTCAAACCATTCTTTATTTCAAGTGTTTTTCTGACCTAAAAAGCAATATGTGAAGGTTATTTTTCCCTATTATCACTGCTTACTAGTCTTTGGGAAATATTAAATGTTATTTTTGGAAATCCAAATGAGAAATTTGGGGCCATAAAGTCAATGTCCACTGTCCAGAAGGACCGACTCCAGGTGAGGCCCATGTCTGTATTCAAGTCAACAGTCAAAGCCCTGAAATATTCTCAGCAAAGGGCAGATGTGCTCACACCCTCACAGCAGTCTTTCTCTTTCCATTGAAAAATCACTCTCATACCTATTGACTTTTCCTTTTTCCATAAAGAGGCTCAAATCTTCCAAAGGACTCTGGTGATCCCCAGGGTTATATTCCCACCTGACTTTCCAGAAAGTTCCATAGACTCACTCTTGATAGACATACCCCAGGCAGATCAGGTAACTGACAGGCACAGAGTGAAGTTAGCATTTTTCCATTTGCAAGTCTAGGGACCCATATTCATGGAAACATTTCTGCAGTTTGACAATGAGGAAACACACCTGCTACAATCACTGTGGAGTTCTACAGCCTTAAAGGGCAGTGATTCTCAGTCTTGGCATGACATCAATATTGATGTCATCCAGGGAGGCTTGGAAAATATTGATGCCACCCTGGAGAGGAGATTCCTGTGTAATTGGTCTAGGAGCCTGGGCATCTGGACTTTTACAAAGTTCTCCAGGTGTTTCTAATGTACAGCTAAAGCTGAGACCTGTTGCTCTGAGGGCTATAGTTGTGCTTCTCATCCCTGCATGCGTGTTGGAATCCAGGGAACTTTGCAAACATCCCAGTCTTCACCACAACCCTCTAAATCAGTGATTCTTTAAAGGGAGCATATGTCAGAATCACCTGGAGGACTTCTTAAAACACAGATTGCTGGTCCCACCTGCAGTATTGCTGATTCAACAGGCCTGATTCAGGCTCTGTGAGTTTGAATTTCTTTTCTTTAAATTTATTTATTTATATTAATTGGAGGATAATTACTTTACAATATTGTGATGGCCTCTGCCTACATCAACAAGAATTGGCCATGGGCATACATGGGTCCCCTCCATCCTGAACCCCCCTCCCACCTCCCTTCCCACCTTATCCTTCTAGATTGTCACAGAGCACCAGCTTTGGGTTCCCTGTGTCATTCATCAAACTCCCACTGGCTATTTATTTTACATATGTTAATATATATGTTTCAGTGCTATTCTCTCAAATCATCCCACCCTCTCATGTTTTCCAAGGACTTTACTGGTTTTAGCACTGAACATTCCACATCCTAGAATATCCTTTTGTCCAGGGAAAACCAGGCTTGGTCATACTCACTATACTTCCTCTGTTTGTTTGTTTTTAACTTTATATTGTGTGCTGGAGTATAGCCCATTAACAATATTGTGATAGTTTCAGGTGAACAGTAAAGGGACTCAACCATATATACACATGTATCCATTCTCCCCCAAAATGCCTCTATTTTTGAACCAAAGGTAAGGAAACAAAGTTGACCTTGAAGACTGAATGCTCTTCAGGCATTTAAGACAGTATATGTAAAATGCCTTGCATAGTTTACTTGCTTCATAAAGAGTAATCATTATTATGTCCATGAAATCTTTTAAGATGGATTGTGTCAGAGATGGGAACATCACACTTCAGTTCAGTTCAGTCGCTCAGTCGTGTTCGACTCTTTGCAACCCCATGAATCGCAGCACGCCAGGCCTCCCTGTCCATAACCAACTCCTGGAGTTCATTCAAACTCACATCCATCGAGTCGGCGATGCCATCCAGCCATCTCATCCTCTGTCGTTCCCTTCTCCTCCTGCCCCCAATCCTTCCCAGCATCAGAGTCTTTTCCAATGAGTCAACTCTTCGCATGAGGTGGCCAAAGTATTGGAGTTTCAGCTTTAGCATCAGTCCTTCCAAAGAACACCCAGAACTGATCTTTAGAATGGACTGGTTGGATCTCCCTGCAGTCCAAGGGACTCTCAAGAGTCTTCTCCAACACCACAGTTCAAAAGCATCAATTCTTTGGCGCTCAGCTTTCTTCACAGTCCAACTCTCACATCCATACATGACCACTGGAAAAACCATAGCCTTGACTAGAGGGACCTTTGTTGGCAAAGTAATGTCTCTGCTTTTGAATATACTATCTAGGTTGGTCATAACTTTTCGTCCAAGGAGTAAGCATCTTTTAATTTCATGGCTGCAATCACCATCTGCAGTGATTTTGGAGCCCAGAAAAATAAAGTCTGACACTGTTTCCACTGTTTCCCCATCTATTTCCCATGAAGTGATGGGACCAGATGCCATGATCTTAGTTTTCTGAACGTTGAGCTTTACACTTAATCACCAGTAAATATTTATAATGAAGATTATGCAGGACCATCAGTTTGGACAGTCTTATAGAGCAATGGAGGGATTCCCAGGTGGCACAACAGTAAAGAATCCACCTGCAATGCAGGAGACACGGGTTCAATCCCTGTGTTAAGAAGATCCCCTGGGTGATGAAATGGCAACCCACTCCAGTATTCTTGCTTGGGAAATCCAATGGACAGAGGAGCCTGACAAGCTCCTCCTGACAGTCCATGGGGTTGCAAAGAGCTGGACACAATTGAGCATGCATGCACAGTGAGCAGTGGATCTCAGCCTGGGCTGCAAAGTCAAATTACCTGGTTGGCAGGGGGTGAGGGGCGTGGAGATTTTAACCATCCTCCCCCCTAGTACCCTAATCATACCTCAGGTGATTAAATCATAATTTCTAGTGTTGGAACTCAGCAATATTTATGAAAGCTCCCCAGGTGTCACTGTGCAGCCAAGGTTGAGAACCAACATTCCATGCATTGCTACTTAGAATGTGTTTCCTGACTGGCAGTAGCAGTATGACCCAGGAACTTGCTAAACATGCAGGAGCATTTCACATTAGAAATGCTTACATTTTAATTTCATACATATCTTAGGTATTGTTTTTAATTTTTTTATATTTTAAATAATGCCTCCGTTAATATTTTTAGATATCCGTGTGTACATGCATGATTGTTCTCTTGGAAGAAATGTTTAAAACCAAAAATTACTGGGTTAATGAATATGAAATATGTTGATAAATTACTCTGTTAAAATAACTTTATTTTAGCTATGTTCCTTTTACATAGCAAATAATAGCAGTTTAATCTAGACCCCAGATGAAACCTTTTTTTAAAAAGGAGTGATTTGCTTTGTATAATATATTGTTCTCACTAGAATTTTACATTTTATTTCTTTTGTGTGTGCGTGTGGTTCTCTATCATTTTCTAACTAAACACTGTGTGTGTGAGTTAGTCTCTCAGTTGTGTCTGACTCTTTGCAGGGTGTAACCCACCAGGCTCCTCTGTCTATGGGATTTTTCAGAAGAATACCAGAATGGATTGCCATTTCTTTCTTTAGAAGAGCTTCCTGACCCAGTGATCAAACCTGGGTCTCCTACATTGCAGGCATGTAATGTAGTGTATGTACTGTAATGGCTACCATCTGAGCCACCAGGGAAAATCTTAATTAAACACAAAGCCCTTTTATTATCTAGTAATTCAGAAGATGTATTCAGGTATTTATACACTTAATTGGAGAAGGCAATGGCACCCCACTCCAGTACTCTTGCCTGGAAAATCCCATGGATGGAGGAGCCTGGTAGGCTGTAGTCCATGGGGTCGCTAAGAGTCGGACACGACTGAGCGACTTCCCTTTCACTTTTCACTTTCATGCATTGGAGAAGGAAATGGCAACCCACTCCAGTGTTCTTGCCTGGAGAATCCCAGGGACGGGGGAGTCTGGTGGGCTGCCGTCTCTGGGTCGCACAGAGTCGGACATGACTGAAGCGACTTAGCAGCAGCAGCAGCATACACTTAATTGATTTTTAGTTTTCTGATTTCTATATATAATAAACAAATAAGTAACTCTCAGTTTTCCCAGTAAGATGAAGCAACTACTCTTCCCTTATTGCCCCTGAACTTTCACCCAAATAATTTCTAGGATGATGTTACGGAAATTATAGAATTTTGGAACAGATAATTATGCTACATTTTTGTTTACATTATTTACTTATCTTTTTGTTTATCTATAACTGTGTGAACCTATTATTAAGATACTCTTTTAAAGGACTGGCATATGAATGGTTTATTTTTTGGAAGTTATATACTGACGTATCTTTCAATTGCTGCTGAAAATGAATGAGAATCAAAGGAACATCTGATCTGGTTCCTCAATAACAAGCCTTTCTCCTTAAAACTGTGGACATTTCTCTTGTGTTTCCTCATGAACAATAATTTGGGGAACTTTGAATTCTGTGAACTATTTTATAGGCTACTTTCTTGACGTTTTCTGTAAGAAATCATACAGAAATAGATTGTTACTCTTCAAATAGTAGTGTTTTCTTCCTTCCTCCCTCCTCTCTCTCCTTCTCCCTCTCTCTCTTTTTTCTTTCTTTCTTTCTACCAGGTTTTATTCAGATTCTGGACTTTACTTAGTTGTTCCTGGTAATTTGTTAATCCACGGCCTCAGCCACGTTATTATGTGTCTTTAGGAATTCTACAGATCATCCCATCTCCTTCACGTTTATCACATTTGGTTTGCTTCGGTAGGTTATAAATAGGCCTAGCTTCTCAACCAGGTTCAGAGGTTTGCAAGAACCTGTGACTATATCCCATCTCTTAAGGCTGGTATCATGGAAGATAATCTGAACCTTCAGAGTAAGACCCTTTGGGACTTTATTAGCAATATAATACGGGGGTGAATGGTCATGGTAAGGTTCACCAGACCCTCAATCCCTAAGAAAACTCCCAAACGCCCTTACCTCCTCCCTGCTCCCCACAAGACCGGTGCTCACCTGCATCACTTCTCCAGCTCCTACTCCAGAGTAAGAGCAAGAGGGCTGCTGCCCTGATTCTCACAGTATGGTCATGATCCACTGGCACGAGAATCATTTTAGGGCGATTTTTTAAAACACAGTTTTTAAGCTCAACCGTCAAACCAGATGAACCAGAATCATCCAAGGGCATAGTCCAGGCATCTGCATTTTTATAAGTAACCCAAATAAATCTTGGATGCATAGACATTTGAGAATCTCTGATTTAGAATTATTTTTTTCCTGGAAGGATATAGAAGATTACATGGAGGAATGAAAGATAAACCCCTTCCAGTAGTGCAGGCAGCATAGTCAGTGGTTGCATTATGCTTTGATTACTTATCTGCATTAAAATTAGACAGATATTTGGGGGATGGCTAAATGGAAACTCTGAGCACTGTTTCTTTAGTGGCTTTTAAAGATATTCTGTGTCTTCTTAATGAAGCTCTATGAATGACCTCAGTCCTGAGGAGAATTAGGCTGCTTCAAACCCATCACTTTCCTTACTTATCCTGAAGACTAAGTAACTATTAGAGCAGACATTAAGCCCTAACCACCACTAGCTATACCAGATGACTCAACTCAGGTTATAATTAGGGGAAGAAAAAGCCAGAGGGAGACTGGTGGGGATTAGGGCAGGGCAGTAAGCTGCAAGAGAGAATGTTCCAGGTCTTCTCCCAGAAGGACAGACAGCTGGCTCTTCTCAGGGTTCGGCCCTGGTCAGTCTCCACAGTCATCCTCTGATATCTTTTGTAAGTCCATTGATTGGATCCTTAAGTATCCAGAAATGCCAGAGACTTAGAAGGGGAAAGAGAAACAGATTTGGATATTATGATATAGACTAAGGCCAGATGCTCAACAGTTATTCTGTGGATAGCATTCAAAGAAGTGGTAGACCCAGGTTTTCTAGTGTTTGAGAAGATTCAGGAAGGATGAATTATTTTTGGAGTTGGGAGTAGCCCTAGGATAAGAAGCCATATAGAGCAGGAAGAATTATGGAGCCAAGAAATGAGCAGAGTCTATTCCTAAGACAGCTCACCTTAAATAGTACTAACTCATCAGGGACTTCCCTGGTGGTCCAGTGGTTAGGACTTTGCCTTCCAATGCAGGGGTGCAGGTTCAGTCCCTAGCTGAGGAGCCAAGATCTCGGGTGCCTCATGGCCCCAAAAACAAAACATAAAATAGAAACAATATTGTACCCAATTCAGTGAACACTTTAAAGATAGTCCACATCAAAAAAATCTTAAAAAAAAAAAAATAGTGTTAACTCATCAAAGATGGGAAGATAGGGATAGAAGGAGAATTGAAAAGGAAGAAGTCTTAGAAAGTCCTTAGCAAAGCTAAATTCTTTCTACCATCTGAGCCCTGCCCTGTTCCAACTGCCTATTGGCTTTCTGCTACAGCCATGCTTCCCCAAAGGCCCTGACCATCCCTCGCTCCCTATAGCCCTGGACTCTTTGTGTGTCCTGTTCCTTCAGCAGAAATGATTTTGCCCTCTGTGCCTTCCCACTGGACATGTGCTACTTTCTTAGGGAGGCTGAGCCTGAATCCAAGCCTGATCGACTCCTCCCTTTCCAGTGTCTTCATTGCATTGGTTACAGTTTCCTCCATGGCACTAAATATAGATGAAGGTGAGTCTGTGATGACTTAATAATGAGCTAGCTCCCCCACCAGACTGACTGGACTGCAAGCATGATAAGGGCAGGACCTGAATCCTTAGGTTTTATTTAACATTGTCTCCACTTCCTTTGCCTTCCCTGGTGGCTCAGATGGTAAAGAATCTGCCTGGAATGCAGGAGACTCACGTTCAATCCCTGGGTGGAGAAGATCTCCTGGTGGAAGGAAAGGCTACCTACTCCAGTATTCTTGGAACAGCACAATTATTTATGGATTGTATGAAAGGAAGCTGCCTTCCCATTTGGTGAATGCCAGACTCACCAACACATAAAGACACATCTCATTTTTTAGCTGAATGACTTTTGCTGTACACCTGAAACTAACACAACATTGTGAATTTACTATACTTCAATTAAAAAATAAAATTAAAAAATACATACACTAAAAAGTTCTCACATTCGTGGGTGAGAGCCAACAAAGATTTTGGTTTGTGTCAGAGAGTAAAACTCAGTCCTCACTTTACCCAAAGAGGTTTTCTTATCCCCAGATACTCTTCTAGTTTCCAGTAAATTCCACCACTCTCAGGAGAGTACAGTGGGAACCGTTCATTCTCCACATGAGCAGTCCTGGACTGTCACTGCAAAAGGGCTATGACTTTGGGAGCCACCTCTTCAGGAAGGAGCCAACGTGTGACAGACAATAGTGAAAACACTGCCAAAGCTCAGGGCCTTCTTTTGTAAGCTTGTCTCCATGAACTTGTGTCAACTGCTCCCTGACCCAGAATCACCCAGTTAAACAAACCTGGGATTACCCATAAACTCACACAGAACCAAACCTGCCAGGCCCTTCATAATCCCTGAGACAGTCTCTACCTGTTCACATTCATTTAGCCTCTGATAAAATGGCAGTGGAAGAGCCTCCTTTCCAAGATTCTCAGGATGCAGACTTTAGCTCAGTTTTCCCTTCAAAATGACATTTTCCAAACCATACAAGCAAAGTTTCCTTTGCAGCGGCCCATTGAATTGCAAACGAAACCAACCAATGGTCCATGTCACTCATAAGCTATTCTAACCTCAAATACTCGCCCCAGAAATCATGGCTGGACAAATTCGAAATACCCAAACCTGGATTAAGCCTGTAAGCTTCAATTGACTTCAATTCAAGTCCAGCTCCCTAGTTTTATCATGTATGACATTACATCACTTCATTGCAATGAAACGTATAATCAAAAAGCCAGACTCCACTTTCCTCTGGGGTTTTGGAAGAGCAATTCCTTTTTTAGGGGTAAAAAATATGAGCTGTGACCTTGTTCTCTATGTTGTCGGTCAAGTATCAACCCAAACATCCATCCTTTTAAAGAAAGGTTGCCGTGCAATCAGGCCACTGCCTGGCCTGTTGATTTGTTCCCCTCTACCCAAATAACTATGTGTGCAGGCCACTGTGTGGCAAACCAATTCCACTCCTCCCATTTGACCTTATTGGAAAGTTCAGGCAGGAAAAAGACTTCGGGAGATCAGGTTTCAGGGACTGTGAAGAGTCAGGGGTTGGGAATATAAGAACAGTGTTGCCCAGACACTGGGTTAAGGATACGAGAAATGATCTCCGGGGCATTTAACCGAAAAGCAGAGAATGAAATTCAGTTTAGAAGACGGGACACAGAGAAACTTGAGAGCACAGCACAGAACTGAAGTTGGAGGAAGGAGAGTGAGACCATAACTGGGGCAAAACCAACTGGTCTCAGGAAGGAGGTGCACCATAGCCGACCAGAGAGATCCACGGCTCTTGAGGTTGTGAATGAGCCAACTTCTTCCAAACTCCCAGCTCAGGGCCGGAGCAGGGATGTGCGCCTGGGCAGGTCTGAGGCCACAGGTCTGAGCATGCAGACCCATGGGCATGGAAGAGAGGACTCCAGGGCAGTAAGCCAGGCTCCCAACACAAGCTCAGGCAGCAACCACTCCCTAACTTCCCGAGAAGCATCGTGAAGCCAGGAGAAAGCCTGCCATCCCAGTAATCCTTCATGATTCGCAAAGGAGAGAAGGTGTGTTAAAGACTGAATAGAAAGAGAATGTTTTAAAATATGCAAATTGTTCTACTCACAAACAGTGAATAATTTAGAATAATCTTTATTTGCCAAAACTTTGAATATTATGATCCGCGGCACAGGGGAAAGCATACTGATACTCTGAGCGGTGGCCATATTCATCTTGGAGTTTTGTTTTACTTCTCAGAAAAGGAACAGCCTGTTAAAGGATGATATAGAGGCTGCTAGGGCTCCCACTTTTTCACTACAGTAGGAGCAAGTCTAGTTTAGTCTGGGTCAATAATTAGACGTAGTGGCTCAGACTGTAAAGAATCTGCCTACAAAGGGAGAGACCCAGGTTCAATCAGTGGGTCAGGAAGATCCCCTGGAGAAGGGCATGGCAACCCACCCCAGTGTTCTTGCCTGGAGAATTCCATGGACAGAGAAGCCTGGTGGGCTGCAGTCCACGGGGTCGCAAAGAGTCGGACATGACTGAGCGACGGACACTCTCACTTTCAATAATAAGAGACAGATGTAACTTCTGCCAGGTCCTAGGGGGCCACTAAGACCACGAGGTTGACACTTATGCAGTTCTCCAGGTGGCTTGGGTAAACCATAGCCCACTGGACTTGACAAGTCATTGCTGCACATCTGTGGCCTCCCTTTAAGTCAAGCAGTGTCTTTTTCCATATTGAGGCCAGGACACATTGACAAAGGGGCAGCTCTACCACTGACCACAGGCTCTGTGCTAAGGGTTTTACATTAGCTACTCCACTTAAATCTCATTTCTATCAGGTAGTATTTTAATTGTCCTGATTAACACATAAGGAAACTGAGGTACAGAGAACTTAAATGGCTTTCCAAGGAACACTAGTGAGTGGGTGGATTAGTTTCTTCTTGCTGCTGTAACAAATGACTACAAACTTTTTGGCTTAAAACAGCACAGATTTATGGTTTTACAATTCTGTGGGTCAGAAGTATAATGCAGGTCTCACAGGACTGAAGTCAAGGTGTCAGCACAACTACATTCCTCTCTGGAGGCTCAGGGAGAATCCATTTGCTTGCTTTTTCAGCTTCTCGAGGCCACATTCCTTGGCTCCTCGCTGCCTTTCTCTATCTTCAAAACCAGAAATACAGCATCTCTCTGACCCATTTCCATCATCACATTTCTTTCTCCAACTCTGATCTCTTCTGCTCCCTTCTTCCAATTTTAAGAATCTTTGTGATCTCACTGGATCCACCCAGATAATCCAGGGCAGTCTCCACATCTTAAGACCAGTTGTTTAGCAGACTTAATTCTATCTGCAACCTTAATTCCCCTTTGTCCTGAAAACTAAGACAGAGATAGGTTCCGGAAATTTAGACGTGGGCATCTTTGCAAGGCCATTATTCTTCCTAACACAGGGGGCAGGTAAGGAACTGAACCCCCAAAAAAAATCTGGCTCCAGAATCCATGCTCTTAATTAGGAAACAGTAGCAACTGCTTAGGACACGTGACCATTTACATAGCATCCACACAAACCCATGCGGTTGTGCAAGGCACATCTAAGTGAAAAGTAACCACTGGGCAGACATACTAACCCTACTGCCTTCTCCCAGTGTGTTCCTTTTCAGTCCCATGGAGGTAACCTTGTCATACCAACCAATGTTATTTAGACTGAAAGCTATTTTAGACTCAGATGCCCCCTCCCCATTTCTTTCTACCCTAATGCCTCTCTCTGTCTCCTATCTTTTTCACCCCCAACACACACACATGCACACAGATCAGTCACTCCAGTGTACACACACATAGTTTCACCTCTAGTCTCTCCCCACGTTTCAGGTAATTAGACTCCTCCCCACCAGTTTCTCACTATAGATGACTTAGGAGCCCTCCTCGATTCTTCCCCAGCCCCCACTGATTACCCACACATCTAATTCTTTACCAGATAACCTCAGCCTTACTTCTAAAATAGATCTCTGCCCACTTCTGTCTCCCTCCACTATGCACTGTGACCCAGCCAGCATCATCTCTCATGGGTACACCCCCGTCTCATCTGCCTTCCCACCCTCCCCCTTCCATTCTCCATTTCCCACGTGGCACACCTCTTGATTTTTATTTAACAACAGTAGAATTGATTACACACTACTGCTTGAAAACTTTCACCAGTTCCCCAAGCTTTTCAGGACAAAGACCACTATTTGAAACATGACTAATAAACCTGAAGGAACTGGCCCGTGCCAGCTTCTCCCCCGTCACTCTGAATTTCGCTCCTCTTTGCTCACTCTTCTCAACACTCCCTGCCCTTTCTCAGTTCTTGACCACCTCAGTCATGTTCCACCTCCAGTCCTACTTGTACGCTGTCCTCCCTACCTGGAATATGCTTATCTACACTCTTCACCTGCCTAACTCAACTTTCCATACACTTCAAGTCTCTATTTATTCATTTTTCTGATTTTATTTTTATTTTTTTGGCCACACCACATGTCACGTGGAATCTTAGTTCCTCGACTAGGGATCGAACTCGTGGCGCCTGCAGTGGAAGTATGGAGTCTTAACCACTGGACCACCAGGGACGTCCTCAAGTTTGTGTTTAAATGCCATGTCCCTAGTGAGGTCCCTGCTGTCACCACATGCACACATACACACCACACAAACATTCATGAGTGTACAACATCTCTGATAGCTCCCTTTGTTTAATCATGCTTATGAAGATAATATTTCATAACTATACATGCATATCATGAACTATGTGACTAGTCTTTTAATACCATCCTCCCTCCACTATAAGATCTTTGAGAGCAAGGGCTCCGCCTGTCTTTTCCTCTCTCCTGTGTTCTTGTCACCTGGAACCTGGCACACAGGTGCTCAATAAATGCATGTTCCATAAATGCCTCAGAGATGGTGTCCCATTCCATCTGTCATCATGACCACCATTGTCATCATCAGCCTTGCATTTCATATTTTGTATCTTATAGATGATAAAAGAAAAGTTCATATTTGCATCCCAATGTACCACGTGGAGGTAGGGAGGATAACTATCATTCCATAGCTATGTAAATTGAAGCTCAAAGAGACGTGCGATCTCGCCAGGGCATACAGCCAAGAGGAGCATGGCGAAGTTCAAATCTGCTGTGCCTCTAGATGCCCTAAGATTATAGCCAAGAGAGGGCATGAAGGGACCCCAGGGAAGGGCTATGGGGTTCCTGAGACCCAAGACTCCAGAGGGAAACACCAAAACCAAACTTGATTTTCTCTAGGATTTGATTTTCCTCTCATTATTCATGATGAGGGGGCGGGAGAAGGGGCCCTCTCCATTCAACTGCTCTCAGCACTAATACAAGACCTTGGTAAAGTGATTATGAATGTTTCCCTTCTGTGAGTTTCTGAGAGGAGGTCTACACCCGTGGTCAGCAGTCCTCCTGCAGAGGACCAGCTACATGGAGGGAGAGGGGAAAGGGAAGGCATGAACACCTATCAGGGGTTCTCTGTGTCAATAAAGATAAAAGTAAGACCCTGGATAGAGCCCACAAAATCCTGTGTATTCTGTCTCTGCCTCCATGTTCGATCATATTTCCTTTGTCTTTTTTCTTTCTGTCCCCACTAGTCTTTAAGATCTCAGTCTGTGTGCGCATCCTTAGTTATTCTTGGATTCAGTTCCTTTCCTTTATTAGTATAATTGCTTTGTTGCCTTCTATCTGTCCTGCTAGACTAGGGTTGCAAACTAAGGTCCACAGACCAATTCCAGCCCTCCACCTGTTTTGTAAATAAAGTTTTATTGGCACATAGCCAGTTTCATTTATTTACATGTTGGCTGTGGCTGATTTGAAGCTACAACAGTAGAGTTGTCACAAACACTGCACGACCTGCAAAGCCTAAAGTACTTGCTATCTTGTCCTTTGCAGAAAAAGCTTGCCAACCACTAGATGAGAATGTAATAAAAAGAACCATGTCTGTGACTGCTTTCACCACCATTTTTGTCTCTGGTGCTTAACAGAAGGCTTGATCTATAGAAGAGTGAAAAACTGTTTTTTGAATAATAGACCAAAGAGTACCCTGTCCAGGCTATTTCCATACAAACGTCTTGTTCAGTCTCCCACTTAAGACTAGAAAGTGTAAGTGCTGGTATCTCTATCTAGAAAACTGAAGTTTGTAGAGGTTGAAACTCTCGACCAAAACCACGTATATTCTGGGCGGTCAGGACATGATTCTAAGTTAGCTGTCTGCTGACCCCTGGTACAAAGGCAGCCTCTGTGGAGCCCTTGAGGTGAACAAGACTGTGATTCCATTTATACTTGTCTCAACCCAAAGGCAGGCTCATTCCACTCACTTCTACCTGTTGGATACTCTTCTAGGAACTTTACATCCTTTGGGAGAAATTAGTAGTTTTGTCTTCCTTATATATATCAGGGATCCAATGGGTCTATCTTTCCTCTTTGCTTGACTCTAACAAAACCTATTATTCTAGCTTCTTAATATAACATTGAAGAGCTTCTTTCTAAAACATTGGGAGAATGCATCAAGAAGAGGTCAAGTCCCGAGCCCATCCAATCCGTGGAAGAGAAGGCACGCCTACAGCAGTATAGCATAAGAAAGCATAATTACTATATGCAGGACCCTGAAAATAACAGCATGCCATGTGCAGACCACTCAGAGAAATGAAGAGGTACTTGGGTGTATCATCAGCCTGTGATTAGGAATGCAGAGTTTGGGGCTAACCTTTGATGAGGTAAGATCAAGGGAATATAAAGCATATGATTGCAGCCATGTTTTATGGAATGTGGGAATTATATTTCACTGTGGATCTCAAAGCACACACATAAATCAACCATAGGGCTTTCTTGATTAAGGTGGAACCTACAGTCTCTCTAGGCTCCTCCTATCTGCCAGCCAGTGGGTGCCAAGAGCAAAATTTAAGTAATATGCATGGCCTATAGTCTAGTTTCCTGGAGACAAAACTTGAAATACATGTGGTTCATTTGACTTTTTATGGATATTTGGGGCATCTCTGACTTAAAAAGTTTAGTCAAGTGTCTTGACTCCCACAGAAATTCATATTTATAGTCCTTCCACCTGGTCAAGAGAGTGATTCATCAATGTGTTTGGCTGAATTAATTTAAACTATAATGTAACTTATTTGTTTTTTTTACCAACTGTTACATAGGAGGCAGTATTCTAGGCATTTCACATACATTGCAGGGGGAGGGATTAATGGTTTCGGATTCCTTATAAGTTGGTTGTGAAATACTTATGAATTTCCTGATAAAGATTCATTTGTTCTTTTAGCAAATGCTAACTGAGCATCTAATATAAACCAGGCCCTACCCTAGGCACTGAGGAAACAGAGGTGAAAAAATATGGTCCCTGTACTGTAAGAGCATGCACGTTAGCAGGAGAGCGAGGCACAGAAATAGTTATAATAACATTTCATAAGCTACTCTACTGTAATATGATGACAGTAACAATAGTAATAATTTATTCAGCACTTATACTAAGATAGACATTTATACTAAATGACCTCATTAAATATTATTAACAACCCTATAAGGTACATATTCAGGATTCCCTGGTGGCTCAGTGGGAAAGACTCTGCTTGCCAATACAGAAGACATGGGTTCAATCCCTGGGTCAGGAAGATCCCCTGGAGTAGGAAATGGCAACCCACTATAGTATTCTTGCCTAGGAAATCCCACAGTCAGAGGAGCCTGGTGGGCTACAGTCCGTGGGTCACAAAAGAGTCAGATACAACTGAGCAACTAAAAAACAAGCTATCTTTTCACCTCCCGTATCTATAGATGTGGAAACTGAGGCTAAGGTAGGATAAGCTACTTGACCAAGAATTCACAACTAGTCCACTTAGATTCATCTGACCCCAAAGCTTCTTACTGCCATCCACCTTCCTCACCTCCCATTAGATTTTCAGAGATATGTGTGTAGTACAATGAGAGCACAGAGGACCCAGGAGCCAGATGGGGAAGAATGGAAAGGCTCCACAGGAAGACAAGAGTTGAGACAGGACTTTAAAAAAACAGTCAACATTTGCTAAGTTGTAAAAGATGGATGCTGAGGAGCAGTGGAGAACTGTGATAAAAGCTTAGGGTCAAGAAAATGTCTGCCTTTTTAAGGAACAGAGAGATTAGTGCAACTGGGAGTTAGGGTACATTGGAAGCAATGTGGAGAGATATGACCAGAGTAATGCAATGGAACCAGATCATCATTGTCCTTGAGGACCAGCCGGGTCAAAGGGTCATGACTCTTTCATAAGGAAGAGCCACTGACCCATTCTAGGCATTGGAATAACAAAGATCCATAACATTCAGAGTGTGGAGACACAGCCTTACCACGTCTATTTCCCTAGGGCCCACAGTAGTACCTGGTACAAGGTGGTGCTCAATAATGGTTGGATAAATACATCTATCTTCTTAAAATAACCCCCTGGACAGCGATGTGGAAGATCCATTGGAGAAGGAAAAGACCAGGGGCAAAATGTAAGTCAGGAGCTGATTGGAAAATATAGAAGAAACAGCAGTGATAGTAAAGGAGTTGATGTGAGAGAAATGTTTGAAGTAGAATTGATAGATCTTAGAGACAAAAAGACCACGTGGGTTCAGACAGAGAACACCGCTGGAATTACTTCCAGAATTCCTATGAGCATCTCAAGTCTCAGTGGGGAATACAGAAAGAGAGGTGGAGTTGGGCATTTTGAATTCGGAATATGACTGCATAGACTGGAGGGCCTGATATGAGTGACAGGGAAAAGAGATCAAAATGAGTGCCAGCCCATCGCTGTTTTCCCTCGGGCCTCAGGGTCCCGGCGGCGGGGAGGGCAGCCCCTGGGGGCTCAGAGGTCACACAGTGTGAACTGTCATGATGAGGAGACTGGAGAAAAATCTGTATCAGAGATCCTGGAGGTGCGAGGAACTAAAACTCAGTAACCTGACCATTTCAAGCACATAGTTACCCTCAGCAGGAACTGCAGGCAAAGCCAGGGCAGATTTCGTAGCCTTTTCCTGTGGAAAATTTATGAAGCCCAGATTGGAGAAAATGTTCTGATCGTTTCAAGGCTGGCATTTTAAGTTGGAATGCCGTCCTGAAGGAGCACAGAACGGCACAATTCAATAACTCTGACCATTGTGGAAAAATGCCATGCCCCAACAGCGATTTTCCATAATTTTGTTCAGAAAATCGGAAAGAAATGCAGAAAATGGATTTGCAGCCCTGGCAGCAGGCAGAGAAACAGTAGCAGAGGGCTGCAGGCCAGTAATTGATGTTTCAAATATCACTGAGTGCTTTGCCTGTAATTTTAGGGGAGAATGATAATAATTAAAAGCACAAACTTACAAGTCATTTCTGAGGAGGGAAAATGCTGAATGCACTTAAAGTGAAGGGGCTTTGTTGAAATGCTTAAGTTTTTCCAGCGAGCTTTCAGATATGCAATGATTAGTTTTATGTTCACAGAGTGACTTTCTCCCCAAATGTTCCAAAGTGCCACAAATGGAAGATTCTTAACCTTTGGGATTATCCAGGAGCCAATAATAAAGCTATATCCACATGACATTTCAAAATGTTCAGACCTTACCTGATGATATTGGTTTCTGTCACAAACAGCACACTCTTTAAAAGGAAAATTAAGCCTTCTTCTTCCCTTCCTTCCATTATGGAATCAGTTAGAATCACTCACGGAAAATTAGGTTTGAGACTTTGCTATGAGACAGATTTGAACTTGAGTCTACAATCGCCCTTATTGGCTCTGTAATCTCAGACATGTCACTCAACTTCTCTGAGCCTCTGTTTCTTCTGATGGAAATTGGGTATAGCCATGGCCCTCACTTGCCATAGGGTGAATATTCAGGATTACCTAAGAAAAGTTATACAATTGGCACGGTTCCCCATTTAGGATGGATGCTCAACAAAGATCAGCTATTATTAATAGCTTTTTTGCTGCTCAGATGACAAAGGCACAGTATTTTTATATATGTACCTATTTTCAATGACGGAATGTAATTTCCTCAACTACAGTTTGGCTTAATCTTCTTGACATTGCAAACAAACAAAACAGCCAAAAACTAAACTGAGTTCCGTACTCCTACCCGGAAAGAAATCCCCTTCAGTTACCAAATTCAAGGACTCAGTTTTCTGTATGTCTAACTCCATTTTCTATCATAGGTCCAGGCACACAGTGAGAACTCTATATAAAGTGTGAGTGGAGCATAAGTTTGTCTAAACTGACAGATAGCTTTATCTCTCCACTGTGATAAAGGACCCGGGAACATGGTGCCTTACCAGGATCAGTTTCTTTTTTAAAAAAACATTTTCCTGGAGTACAGTTTATTTATAATGTTGTGTTGGTTTCTTCTGTATAGTAAAGTGAATCAGTTGTACGTATACATATATCCACCTTTTTTAAAAGATTCTTTCCCCAAAAAGGTCATTGCAGAATACTTAGGCTAGTTCCCTGTGCTATACAGTAGGTTCTTATTAGTATCTATTTTATATATAGTAATGTGTATATGTCATTGTCAATCTCCAAATATATTCCTCCCCCTACCCCTTACTGCCTGACCTTATCAGCTTCTGACGACTAACCTTGTGCTTCCACCAAAATCACTAACTGTGACATCTGGGTTTTTATCATGTGCATGCTCTCTTTCTTCCAACACTGACCGGAGGTGACCTGTAGCTTGGCTTGACACAGGAGATAACAAGCTTTGTCTGAAAAGAGTTGACTGGGACACTGTGATTAACAAGTGAAGTGAACACACTAAGCAAACACTGTAATTGTAGTGGCCTGCTGTTAACACTGCAGTAAACATAGTCATTTTGCATTATTCTTTCACACCATCACCCTCTTTCTGGCCCATCAGAGTGAATTTTGTTCTCCAGACCACATTAACTCACTTCCTTAATTTTGACAGACTTGACCCTACCTGTTGGTTCATGATTTTGAATATGGACTGGCAACTAGTAGAAGATGAGAGGCAGGACTTTTACTATTTTCCCAGCTCAAAACAAGACCCCTGATGACCCAGGAAATAATTCACAGCAGACAGATACACTGCATAGCATAGAGGCAGACAAATGTATGTTGGGCTTGTGGCTTGTATTAGCCTGAGAAGTAATTCTGTCTTGACTAGGATGGCTTGAAGGGAAAACAGGAATCTGTCATGAAAAATCATAAACTTTATCAGCTCCTCCTTAAATAATATGTGAGCAATCAAATCCAGCTGTATTTTTGTGCAAGAAACACCTTTATTCAAATGTAGGACTAAATGTTCTAAAAGTACCTATAGCATTGTGCTAACCCCAAAAATCTAGACACTGAGTTGGGGGGAAAAGATTGTGTTTTCTCCCTAGAAACTGTGTACCATGAAACTCTGATGTTCCAGAGGATAAATATCAAAATTAAAGAACTCAAAGACCAGCCAAGCTCCAGTGAGACAGGATAAGAGATAAGTGCTGTACCATCCTATTGATTTCAATTTGCGGGAAAGAACCAATAGAATTATTTATTTCTAGTTGAATTTTCCAAGTCAAAGTCTGTTGGATTGTAATCAGAATTTAGTGTCAAGATAAAGGTGACTGAACACCTATAAGGACTTAAGAATGGTGGTGTGAAAGTGAAAGATGCTCAGTGGTGTCCGACTCTTTGTGACCCCAGGGACTATACAGTCCTTGGAATTCCCCAGGCCAGAATACTGGAGTACGTATGCTTTCCCTTCTCCAAGGAATCTTTCCAACCCAGGTCTCCTGCATTGCATGCGGATTCTTTACCAATTGAACCACAAGGGAAGTCCAAAAATACTGGAGTGGGTAGCCTATCCCTTCTCCAGCGGATCTCCCCAACTCGGGAATCAAACTGGGGTCTCCTGCATTGCAGGCGTATTCTTTACCAACTGAGCTATATGGAGCCGAACTGCAAGGAAACTCTCAGCAAGGAAGGATTCACCTGACAATCTATCCCAATGACTCAGGATAATTTAGAAACACCCAGATTGGATGCACATCTCTGGACCTGGAGAGTAGGTGTTTCTATTTAAGACTCAGAATTATTGTTATTTTCTAGACCTCTCCTTTAATTGGAGATGGATTCATCCCAATACCCATGTACTTAAGATGGGGGGGGGGGGGGGTTTAAACACTCCAGATTCTCAAAGGCAGATACTAAGGGAATGAAGGAGATAACTCACCATTTAAACAGAAGTCTAGGGACTTCCCAGTGGTTAAGACTCCACATTTCCAATGCAGGGAGCCTAGGTTCAATCCTTGATCAGGGAACTAAGTTCTCACATGCCACATGGCATGGCCAAAAAATAAAAATAATAAACAAGAAGTCCCCAAACCTGGATGGGTACCAGAATCACTGAGTGATGTTGTTAAACAGATTGTGAAGCCCTACTCTAGACTCATTTGAGTTCAGTTGCTTAGTCGTGTCTGACTCTTTGCAACCCCAAGAGCTGTAGCACGCCAGGCCTCCCTATCACCAACTCCCGCAGCTTGCTCAAATTCATGTCCGTTGAGTCTGCAAGGAGATCAGACCAGTCAATCTTAAAGGAAATCAGTCTTGAATATTCATTGGAAGGACTGATGCTCAAGCTGAAGCTCCAGTACTTTGGCCACCTGATGCGAAGAGCTGACTCATTTGAAAAGACCCTGATGCTGGGAAAAATTGAAGGCAGGAGGAGAAGGGGCTGACAGAGGATGAGATGGTTGGATGGCATCACCATCGAGGCGCAAACCTTTCTCCACTGAATTGACTTTAACCTTTATGAAAAGTAGTTGTCCATATATGTGTGGATCTATTTCTGGACTCTCTGAATTACTATTTCACCCATCTATCTTTACACTCTGCTACACTGTCTTAAATTATTGTAGCCTTATAGTAAATCTTGAAATCACATAGTGTTACTCCTCCAATTTTGTTCCTACTTTTTCCAAGTAGTTTTGGATATTCTAGGTCTTTTTGCATTTCTGTACAAATTTTATAAAGAGTTTGTCAATTTCTACAAAATATCCTTCTGAGTTTTTTGTTGTGATTCTATAAAATCTGTAGTTCTATTTGGGGAGAATAAACACCTTAACAGGGCTTCCCAGATGGCTCAGTGGTAAAGAATGTGCCTGCCAATAAAGGAGATATGGGTTTGATCTCTGGGTCGGGAAGATCCCCTGGAGAAGGAAATAGAAACCCACTCCAGTATTCTTACCTCGGAAATTCCATGGACAGAGGAGCCTGGTGGGCTACAGTCCGTGGGGTCACAAAGAGTCAGACACAGAGCAGGACTGAGCAACTGAGCATGCACAGATGCAACACCTTAATAGCATTCCTTCTTCTGACCTATGACACTCAGAAATTTTTTTAGCTTTCAGATTACATATCTTTCACATTTTTATCAGATTTAACCCTAAGCACTTAATATATTTGTTGTTACTATGAATTTCATTGTTTTATTTAACTTCCGTTTCTGGTTGTTTGCATCTAGTATATAGAGTTGATTGTGGCATATTGCTCTCATTTCCTATAAACTTGCTAAACTCAGTTATTAGTTCTAGAACTTTTTATAGATTGATTGGATTTTTGACATAGACAGTTACTTCGGTTGTACATAAAACAATTTGGCTTCTTTCTTTCAAATGTCTTTCTGTTTGGAATTTTGGTATCTGTGTTCATGAGAGATATTGGTGTGTAGTTTTCATTTATCATAATGTAATTTTCTAAAATTAGGGCAATGTTGGCTGATAAAATAAGTTGGGAAGTAGTTCCTCCCTCCAGGTTTTATGGACATTTGTATAGAGTTGGTATTATTTGTTTCTTACACATTTGGGGGAAAATCACCAGTAAAACTATCTTGGCCTGAAGTTTCTGTGTGAAGTCTTTAACTACAAATTCAGTAAATTTACTATATAAAGAGATATTCAGATTACCTATGTCTTCATGAATGGACTTTGGTAATATGTGTGTTCCAAAGAACGTTTGCAATTCACCTAAGTTGTCAAATTTACTGGCATAGAGTTGTTTGTAATATTTCCTTATCATCATTTTACTATCAGTAGAATCTTCAGTTCGATCACCTCTCTCATTTTTTATATTGCTAACTAGGAGTCATTGATCTATTTTCCTAATTACCCTGGCTAGATAGTCTTCAGTTTTATTGATCTTATCTAAGAACAAAGATTTGGTTCCATTGATTTCTCTTTATTGCTTTTCTATGTATTATTTTGTTTGTTTATGCTATAATCTCTATTTCCTTTCTTCTACTTACTGTAAGTTCAGTTTGCTCTTTTTTTCTTTTTTCTTTGTTTCTTTGCCATTTTCTTAAGTTGGACACTGAGGTATTGATTTGAGATCTTTCTTGCTTTCTAATATATGCATTTAATCCTCTAAATTTCCCCCCTCAATATTGCTAAAGTGACTTTACAGAAGTTTCATGTTGTATTTTTATTGACATTCCATTTCAAATGCATTCTAATTTCCTTTTTGATTTATTCTTTCATCCAGGGATTTTTTAGAAATGTCTTATTTAATTTACAAATAGTTGGGAATTCTCAAAAGATCTTAATGTTATCAAATTTTCACTTAATCCCATTTTGCTATTTTGTATGGCTTAAATATTTAAAATCACTAAGACTTAGTTTTTGGTCCAGGATATGTTCTATCTTGGTAAATATTCTTAATGCACTTAAACATAATGTGTATTCTACTGGTGTTGAGTAGAGTGTTCTATAAATCTTAATTAAATCAGAGTTCTTGATGGTATTATTTACATCTATTTACTTACAGATTTTCTTTATTTAGATCTGTTTACTTACAGATTTTTCTATCTATTTTGGTCAATCAGTTTCTCAGAGAGAAGTATTGACAGCCTCATCTATACCTGAGGATTTGTGTGTTTCTCCCTGATGTCCTTGGTTAATTTTTGTTCCACGTGTTTTAAAGCTGTGAAGTGAAGTGAAGTGAAGTGGCTCACTCGTGTCCGACTCTTTGCAACCCCATTGTAGCTTGCCACACTACTCCGTCCATGGGATTTTCCAGGCCAGACTACTGGAGTGGGTTGCCATTTCCTTCTCCAGGGGATCTTCCCAACCCAGGGATCGAACCCGGGTCTCCCGAATTGTATTTAAAGCTGTATTAGGCATGTAATGGTGGCAATAGTGGTAAAGAATGCAGGAGACTCAAGAGACACAGGTTCGGTCCCTGACTCAAGAAGTTCCCGTGCAAGAGGGCACAGCAACCCACTCCAGTATTCTTGCCTGGGGAATCCCATGGACAGAGGAGCCTGGCAGGCTATAGTTTGTAGGGTCACACAGAGTCAAATATGACTGAAGCGACTTAGCACACACTCACTGATGAATCAGCCATTATACAATTATAAAATAAAACCTTTTAACTCTGCCAATATTCTTAACACTGCTATCCACTTTATGTGACATTAAGATAGTTGTTCAGTCATTAAGTCATTGGCAGGTGGATTCTTTACCACAGAGCCACCTTGGAAGACAGACATTAAGAAGGCTATACCAAATTTCCTTTGATGGCTGTTAACATATTAACATATGTCTATTCTGTTTTTAACTTACTTGTAACTTTATACTTGAAGGTATTTCTTTGCAAGGATAGAGTGGGATCTTCCCTTTTTTTCCCCAATCTGACAATGCCTGTTAATTCTGAAGGAGGGCATGGCCAGTATCCTTGTCTGCAAAATCCCATGGACAGAGGATCCTGGCATGCTACAGCCCCTGGGGTCACAAAGAATTGGACACAACTGAAGTGACTTAGCATCTGTTAATTAAGATATTTAAACCATTGACACTTAATTGTATTATTGATGTAATTAGATTTAAAAGTGTCATATTATGGTTATCCCATATGATTTTTCTTCTCTGTTTCTTTCTTTTTTTTTTTTTGCTTTCTTTGAATTGAATATTTAAAAAAATATTCCATTTTCTCTCCTTTTTTTGGATTACAATTAGCTACAAGACTGTTTTATTAGGTAGTGGTTGCTTTAGAGCTTATGGTACACATTATTAACACCCCACAGTCTATCTTCAAGTGATATCATACCACCGCCTATATAGTGTAAGAGTCATAAATGTATCCTCTCTCATTTTGGGGAATGTTCTTATCCATTTTACATAAACACAATGCTACATTACATTGTTATCATTTTTATTTGAACAGTCAATGATCTTTTAAGATATTTAGGTTATAAGAAAAAATCTCACATATTTACCCATGTAAAAGCCTTTCTAACACCCTTCATTCTTCTGTATAGATCCACATTTCCATCTGATACCATTTTCCTCTGGCCTGTAGACTTCCTTTAATTTTTCTTGTAGTGAAAATCTGCTAGTGATGAATTATTTTTTGTTTAGTTTTCAAGTGATTTTGTCATCATTTTTGAAAGATATTTTCCTGGATATTTTTACTCTTATATCCTATTCTAAGTTGACTTTTTTTTTTTTTTTTTCTTTTAGTACTCTAACGACATTGCTTTTCTATATTCTCCTGTTGTGGTTTTATATTTTATGAGAAATTTACTGTTATCATTATGTTTCTTTTTCTAGATATATTAGTATATATACATTTTCCCTCTGATTGCTCTTCAGATTTTCTTCTTATCACTGGTGTTGAATAAGTTAGTTATTAGGTGCCTTGGTATAGTTTTCTTCATGTTTCTTGTGCCTGAGGCTTTGTGAGAGTTTTTGAATTTGAGTTTATAATTTCACCAAATATGGAAACACTGACCATTATATCCTCAAATGTTTTTCCTGCCTTTTTTCCCCTTTGAGAACTCCAATTACATATATATTAGGCCACCTAAAGTTGTCCTGCAGCTCACTGATTCTCTTTTCATTTTCTGTATGTGGTTTTGGTTTTTAGTTTTTGTTGTTGCTTTCTTTGTCTTTTGTGCTTTTGTTTTGTTGTTGTTTCTTTGTTTTGATGGTTTCTACAGCTGTGTCTTCAAGCTTGATAATATTTTCCACTGCAAAGCCTAGTCTGCCATTAATCTCATCAAGAATATTTTTCTTTTTACACATTTGCTTTTGCTATATGTTTCTTTTTGGATCATTTTTAAATCTTCCATGTCTTCTCTTGACTTTTTGAATATCTGGTAGAGTTATAATAACTGTTTTGTTGTCATTTATCTGCCAGTAATAGCATATGTGTCTGTTCTGGGCCATTTTTATATTATAAATATATTTCTTCATTATCTTTCTTGTTTCATGTATGTTAAGTAATGTTTAAGTGAGTGCTAGACACTGAATTTTATGTTGTTGAGCACTAATTATTTTTGTGTTACTATACATGTTCTTGAATTTTATTTTGGGATGCTATAAGTTATTAGGAAACAGTTTAATCTTTGGAGGTCTCTCTTTTAACATTTATTAGATGGGACCAGTTCAGTCTAGGAATAATTACTCTCCATTATTGAGGCAATGCCAAAGAATGCTCAAACTACCCCACAATTGCACTCATCTCACACGCTAGTAAAGTAATGCTCAAAATTCTCCAAGCCAGGCTTCAGCAATACGTGAACCGTGAATTTGCAGATGTTCAAGCTGGTTTTAGAAAAGACAGAGGAACCAGAGATCAAATTGCCAACAACTGCTGGATCATTGAAAAAGCAAGAGAGTTCTAGAAAAATATCTATTTCTGCTTTCTTGACTATGCCAAAGCCTTTGACTGTGTGGATCACAATAAACTGTGGAAAATTCTGAAAAAGATGGGAATACCAGACCACCTGACCTGCCTCTTGAGAAACCTGTATGCAGGTCAGGAAGCAACAGGTGGAACTGGACATGGAACAACATACAGGTTCCAAATAGGAAAAGGAGTACGTCAAGGCTGTATATTGTCACCCTGCTTATTTAACTTCTATGCAGAGTACATCATGAGAAATGCTGGGCTGGAAGAAGCACAAGCTGGAATCAAGATTGCTGGGAGAAATATCAATAACCTCAGATATGCAGATGACACCACCCTTATGGCAGAAAGTAAAGAGGAACTAAGAAGCCTCTTGATGAAAGTGAAAGTGGAAAGTGAAAAAGTTGGCTTAAAGCTCAACATTCAGAAAACGAAGATCATGGCATCCGGTCCCATCACTTCATGGGAAAAAGATGGGGAAACTGTGGAAACGGTGCCAGACTTTATTTTTCTGGGCTCCAAAATCACTGCAGATGGTGACTGCAGCCATGAAATTAAGACACTTACTCCTTGGATGAAAAGTTATGACCAACCTAGATAGCATATTGAAAAGCAGAGACATTACTTTGCCAACAAAGGTCTGTCTAGTCAAGGCTATGGCTTTTCCAGTAGTCATGTATGGATGTGAGAGTTGAACTGTGAAGAAAGCTGAGCGCTGAAGAATTGATGCTTTTGAACTGTGGTGTTGGAGAAGATTCTTGAGAGTCCCTTGGACTGCAAGGAAATCCAGCCAGTCCATTCTGAAGGAGATCAGCCCTGGGATTTCTTTGGAAGGAATGATGCTAAAGCTGAAGCTCCAGTACTTTGGCCACCTCATGCGAAGAGTTGACTCATTGGAAAAGACTCTGATGCTGGGAGGGATTGGGGGCAGGAGGAGAAGGGGACGACAGAGGAGGAGATGGCTGGATGGCATCACTGACTCGATGAAAGTGAGTCTGAGTGAACTCTGGGAGTTGGTGATGGACAGGGAGGCCTGGCGTGCTGTGATTCATGGGGTCGCAAAGAGTTGGACATGACTGAGCGACTGAACTGAACTGAACTGAACTGAATTATTGAGGCAATACCTCTCTATGAACTCTATCCAATGCTTCTTGAGTTTTGAGGTTTTCCAGTTTGTCTGGTAGGAACAGTCAACATTCCTTGTACTCTAATCCTTTCAGATGTTGCCTAGCCTCTGATCATACATACACATGCATGGGTACATTTATCAGTGCTCAGCTTGATAATTAAGAAAGCCCTCCCCCAACTCAAGAACCCCACTCAGCTCTGTCTTGGTTCCCCCTCCCTGCACTGTGGCCTTTTATCTCACTCACAGCAATAAGTCTTTGCGATGCCATGGACTGTAGCCTGTCAGGCTCCACTGCCCATGGGTTTCTCCAGACAAGAATACTGTCTTGGATTGGCACGCCCTTCTCCAGGGGATCTTCCCAACCCAGGGATCAAGCCACTGTCTCCTGCATTGCAGGCAGATTCTTTACCATCTGAGTCACCAGGGAAATACCCTGGAGAAATGTAAGAGGTCTCAGCCCTCAGAGAACACTGCCCTTCATTATCTGATGTCTAGTGTCTTGCAAATTGTTTCTTGATATATTCTCTTTGCCTTTCCTTGATACATATATATATATATATATATATAAAATATATCTAATTGTTTCTCTTTGCCTTTCCTTGATATATTCTATCAAGTTTTTTTTTAATTGTTTTAGGCTGTTTAATGTAGAAGGACAAACCCAGTTTCTGTTGCTGTATCTGGACTGGATATACATGTATTAAGCATTACTTTTATGCCCATTTTACAGATAGAATAAAGGTTCATATGGATTGATTTCCCTGAGGCCAAACGTTGCTAAAGAGCAACAAACCTAGTGTTAGAAGTGCTTCAGGATGAAATAAGGAAATAAGTGCATATTATGAGCAAATAAGTAAGTCACAGAGCACACTACCTTGTGCCCACAGTACCCCAGTTCACACTTGGGGCATCAGTGTGGCTCCTCAACATTAGCTACCAGCTCCCCTTGAATTTCTACATCTGAGGGATCCAACTGCAGACAGCTTGTTTGAATCCTGACTGTATCAGTTAATAGTTCTTTGATCTGGAGCATATTAATTTACATTTCTAATCTTCAACTTACCCACCTGTAAAATGGAGGTGATGAAAGTATCTGCCAAATATGGTTGTTGTGACTATTAAGTGAGATAATCTATGCAAAGCCCTTGGCACAATGGTGAATATTATTTTTCCATGATATTAAGTCTAGCATGGGCTCAATATAATTTAGCTCTAACCCCAATCCAAATGAAATTCCTTCTTTCTCTTTGCCTTCCCTGAAATTAAGAAGTTGACTTTCCTTTCCCCTCTAGATTACTGAGACTTTGCCCTGGCAATATGAATGAGGCAGCTCTTCCAAAAGCTAATTGATTTATCTTGTCTCTTTTTATAAATGTGGTATGGAGTATTTCTCTTTTGGCTAGTCAAGGTTCTAGAACTACCTCTCTTAAAATATTTTAATGGTCACTTCTTACAGTGTCCACCTAACTTGTCTCTAGATGAGATCCCTAAATTTTTATTATGTCTGTCTATCTTCCCTCAACAACTTTATATTTGTTCAAACTCATCATTTTACTTACCCATCCCCCAGGGCCCACGTAAGTGGCTTCTGCTAGCAGACTTTCCTGTGAGTCACCTCCCAGTTGCTCACTACCAATGTTAACATATGGAAACCAGAGTAGTATTTTTGTTTTCCTCATTCCAGCCACATAGAATTACAATCCCATCCGCATACAATTTTCTTGCTATGTTTTCATTGCATCTGTCCTTGGCCTTGACCTTAGAAGAAAAAATAAGTATTCTTGATATTCCATGTAAATTTGATTCATGCTGTGACTTCATTTGGGGTTTCCTTTGTGGCTCAGATAGTAAAGAATTTGCCTGCAATGCAGGAGACCTAGGTTCCATCCCTGGGTCAGGAAGATCCCCTGGAGAAGGGAATGGCAGTCTACTCTAGTAGTAGACTAGCAAGTAGACTTGCTTCTTTAAACACTTGGGAGAATGTGAGGAGCAGAGATGAAATAAAAGACATCTATCCATCTGCCTAACACATCTTCTTTGCACAAAAACATCCAAGTTAAGGGAAGCAAGACCCATGCATTAGGGGTTAAAGATTTCTACAGTACACAAAGGTACCTTTGGTAAATGATCTCATTTAACAACCATCACTGGGATATCACACCCTGACTTCACACATCTCTCTCAACATTCACTGGGATGCTGGGCTGCTGCGTATTGATTATGTCCCCTGAGACCAAAGATTTGCATGCGAAACTGCAAACAACTCAGCAAAGTTGCTAAAAATAATTATATTTCAGTAGATGTTTCTAAGCAGAAAGGGAGAAAAAATGTATTTAGCAAAACCAGAAATATCCAACAGACAGTGGAGTGGAACTTAGCAAAATCATATATAAAAATAGCATTTGGGTCCCATCTATATTTAGGGATAAGGACTATAATGATACAATACAAATGTACCTTGTGTAGCATTTGTCATCTCATTCTGGCTCTCAGATACTTGATAGCAGTAGATAATGCAGTTACAGAGAGATCTAATAGAAGGCGGACAGAAAAAAATTAAAAGACAAAGTCAGGTGGGCACAGTGGTATGTCAAATGAGCTTTACAAGTGAATTAGTAGACTGACAGGGCCCAAGGAGACCTTTGATTCCGAAGGACCTGTTAAAGTAGAGAATATTTTAGAATGAGAAAGACTAGATTCAAGGAGACTCAGAAAGGAAGAAAAACAAAAACTGAGATTCCTGTACCTATGGGTGGAGCACCTGACATGCATCTACCATTGCTCTAATTCCTTTCACACACTCTGCTGCATTCCACAGATCTCTCTGCTATAAACATCTGCATTTTAACCTTGTAGGGGAAAAGAAACTGATGCTTGGAGAATGTCAGGGTCAAGTTCCAAAGTTAGGTAACAAGGCCCTCCAGCAGGATTCAAGCCAAACCTTCTACCTCATGGTTCTTCAATTTCAATGCTCTTGTAGGTATACACACATGCACACATGTACACATTTCATGTGGGGAAGCTCATAAAAATGTGCATTTCCAGCCACCCACACCCTCCAAATTTTACTCCAGATCCACGTGGACTCAGTGGTAGAGTGTTTGAAGATTTGGAGTTGATTAAAGAAAAAGCTAAGAGCACCAGAGGCAGGACCATACAACAAGTTTTATTGGACAGTAATTAGACAGGGTTGATGCAAGGAAAAACCCGTCAGAGACTGAGACCACCCAGAGTTTTCAAGGGCCACCATGCAGAGAGGAGAGCAAGAGAACTCCCAGGGGAGGAGGATCTGAAGTGGAGCTTCAGTATCTAGGTGATTTCTCTCAGCATCATGGCAGGGAATCCCTGGGTCCCAGGACTCCAAAGGGCAGCAGTGGTTCAGGGCCTTATAACAACAATCTTATCTTATCAATGGAGAATACCTGTTATGTGAGGTTTTGTAGTTGTTGAGTTGCTAAGTCATGTCCAGCTCTTTGCAACCCCATGAACTGCAGCATGCCAGCTTCTCTGTCCTTCACTAACTCCCGGAGTTTGCTCAAACTCCTGTCCATTGACTCAGCAATGATGTCTAACCGTCTCATCCTCTGTTGTCCCCTTCTCTTCATTCCTTCAGTCTTTCCCAGTGGTCTTTCCCAGTGATCGCCGAAGTATTAGAACTTCAGCTTCAGCATCAGATATGCAAAGAAGACAGGTTCTATGTGGCTATGAATCTACTTGTTTGAGCTATTTCTTAAATAACTGGCTGTGTGAAACTTTGGGTGTGGCCCAGGAAGATTTTTGAGCTGACAGTTCTCAGCCTACAGTGAAGGACAACCAAAGGGCCAGCAGACAGTGGTCATCTTTGGCTCATCTGTTTAATAGAATGGGGCCCTCATTTGAGATAATTCTATTGCAGTGTGTTGCAGACCACATTTTGAGGAAAGAGAAATGCTTTAAAATTTACGTTTTAGGCTCTCTTCTCTGCATCATAGCCAACTACCCCAATAGATGAACACATCCATTGATGACTTCCCAGGAAAAGATGGTCTGCACTAAGAATCAGTGTCAGGATCTGGCCTCAGGATCTGGCCCAGGTTGGTCAGCATGCCCTCATCATCTTATTGAGAACATATTTTCTCCATACAAGCTCCATGCTGGTAATAAACAGGGAAGTCTTAGGCAATGAACTCTCCAGCTCAGGAGTGATCAGTGAAATTCACACCATGTTTGAATCATTTCATGCTTCATCCCTTAATATACATGAAGCTATCACTGTAAGCTCACTCATGGCAGGAACCAGGTTGTCTGAAGCACATGCATATACCCAGCATCTTGGAAGAAAAGTTATGACCAACCTAGACAGTATATTAAAAAGTAGAGACATTACTTTGCCAACAAAGGTCCGTCTAGTGAAAGCTATGGTTTTACCAGTAGTCATGTATGGATGTAAGAGTTGGACTATCAAGAAAGCTGAGCACTGATGAATTGATGCTTTTGAACTGTGGTGTTGGAGAAGACTCTTGAGGTCCCTTGGACTGCAAGGAGATCCAATCAGTCCATCCTAAAGGAAATCCATCTTATATATTCATTGGAAGGACTGATACTGAAGCTGAAACTCCAATACTTCGGCCACCTGATGTGAAGAACTGACTCATTTGAAAAGACCCTGATGCTGGGAATGATTGAAGGCAAGAGGAGAAGGGGATGACAGAGGATGAGATGGCATCACCGACTCCATGGACATGAGTTTGAGTAAACTCCCAGAGTTGGTGATGGACAGGAAGGCCTGGCATGCTGCAGTCCATGGGGTTGTAAAGAGTCAGACATGACTGAGCGACTGAACTGAACTGAACTGAAGGTTATGCCTTTCCAGAGAGGTAGTCAGGAAATGAGTATTTACTGAAAGAACAATATCTAAGTTAGTTTTGCCTACATATGCAAATTGATGCCCTGAGAAATTCACCTGGAACCACATAACTCCAGGCAGTTCTCCCATCCTTGCTGCCAAATGGGGACTTCAGATTCTGACCTCATCAAGGAACATATCACAAACTGAGGCTTCCACTGGGGATGAGGCATCTGAGACTATGTTCACTAAGCTTAGAAGAGTTTTTTTGTTTTGTTTCCACCCCACAACCCCTGCAGAGGTGACAAAATTTTCAGAGGAGGCCCGATTGAAAGGAGGAGCTTAGAGAAAGAGATATACTGGCTGGAAAAAGGCTTGAGAAGCCTAGTCTTCCCTTCCCTTACAGGTGGGGGTGAAAAAGGAGATTCAGCCCTTTCTTTAAAATTTGTCCTCCTCTTCCTTGCCCCCGAATGTCTCTCTTTTAAAACCTGTTCTCCAGTGCCCAGGGATCCCCTGATGGAAGGCTAGTTTTTGATCTTGACCCTTAATTGCCACCCCAACCTCAAGTTTCTCCACCTGCAGCTCCCTGCAAGCATACTCAGATTTCAACTTGCATAGAAATGTTCCAAGTCCTTGTATTATGGTCAAATGGTGCAGGACCTGCTGGAGAGAGTATAGTTCTACTCACCTCTACTCCGCCTCCAGTGAAAAAACAAATGCAATAATAATTCTAAATCATGGTTGCCATTGTTGTGTTTTACAATAAATAAATATATACAATTTCTTTTTAAAATGCGATCAGTAAATTGTTTCATTTTTCCTGAATTTATCATTGTGTAAAAGACTGTTCATCTTGCCCAAATTATGCCTCATTGCTAGAGACAGACCGTATGTTTAGCTATAACACGAGCATAGGTGATTTTACGGTAACGTGGGTGCCTGCAGCTTCTTGCATGGCCCATGGTGTTTTTACATAGCTAACATCACAAATGCCCTTTCCTCTACCAGAAAGCCCTTTTTGCCCTGGATCCTTCCTGGGCATCCTTTAGACATCACCTTCTAGAGTCTAGCGGTCTTCTTGGCACCAGGGACCAGTTTCACATAAGACAACTTTTTCATGAACTAGAAGGTGGGGGTGGGAGGGGGTGAAATGGTTTCAGGATGATTCAAGCACATTGCATTTATTATGCTTTTTATTTCTAATCTAATGCTGCCGCTGATGTGACGAGAAAAACCAGTCTGTGGCTCAAAGGTTGGGGACCCCTGTTGTAGACCCTCGTTTTTCAAAGTGTAGTCCATGAGCCAGCAGCACCATCATCACCTGGAAATAGGTTAGAAACACACACCCTCACCCCAACTCCTGAATCAGAGTCTATATTTTAAATAAATCTCTGGGTGCTTCACGTACGTGGCAGAGTTTGAGAAGTACAGTCCTGACTGGTATCATCTTGACTACAGTGACAACTCGACTGTGGCTTCCGTCTCCTCTCATGTATCCCTCTTATTCTATTATAGTGACTTTAGAAACCCTCTCCTGTCCTAGAGCGGTCTTTTTTCAAACTGGCTGCGTGTAATTGGTTGAAAACTAATTGTAACTTATAACGACTGCGGTGTGGAATCAATTTAGTGGGTCATAACTAGATTTTGTTCATGAAATAAAATAATCCATTCTAAAATCCATTCTAATCCATTCTAGAATAGAATAGAAAATGTCACTCAAATAAGTATTGCTTCTTAAACTTTTGAAATAGTACTTTTTTATGTGTATGTTTATTTTTATTGGACTGTTTACATATATTTACTGTGAATCATGGTTACCAAAGCTCGAACCTCACTACACTAGAGCCTGCTGCTGCTAAGTCGCTTCAGTGGTGTCCGACTCTCTGTGACCCCATAGATGGCAGCCCACCAGGCTCCCCCGTCCCTGGGATTCTCCAGGCAAGAACACTGGAGTGGGTTGCCATTTCCTTCTCCAATGCATGAAAGTGAAAAGTGAAAGGGAAGTTGTTCAGTCATGTCCGACTCTTAGCGACCCCATGGACTGCAGCCTACCAGGCTCCTCCATCCGTGGGATTTTCCAGGCAAGAGTACTGGAGTGGGGTGCCATTGCCTTCTCCAACACTAGAGCCTAAGCTCCTTTAATTCAAGGACTGCTTGATCTATATGCTGTGTATGTAACACCTAACTCAGATGTGGTTCAGAGTAGAGCCATTCAAAAGGTGGAAGTTTGTATAGGATGCAGCATCACCTGGAATGACAACTATTGGTAAAGAAAACCACCAATGAGAGAATGGCAGAAGGCAGAGGAGGAGAAAAATGCCTGGTATGGCCCAGGACGTAGGAGAGCAGGAAGGAAGTTGCCAACATATGAGTCCTCTTTTTGAGACAAGCCTGAAAGCAGAACCAGCATGCAATTCTTGTTAACCAGATCATGTGGCATTTAAAGGAGCCAGGCTTCATCTGACTGTGGAAGTATCCTTGAATATGAATATAAGGCATAAAAGACTCCAGCCATTGGCCTGAGCAATGCTAACAAGAAGTAGAAGATTGAAAAGAGAAAGGAAGATTTAAAAAACTGTGTGGGGAAGATTCAGATATGGCCCCAGGCAAAATCTTACATTTTTGTTGTTCAGTGGCTCAGTCATGTCTGATTCTTTGTGATTCCATTTGGACTGCAGCACTTCAGGCTTCCCTGTCCTTCACTAACTCCCAGTGTTTACTTAAATTCATGTCCACTGAGTTGGTAATGCCATCCAACTATCTCATCCTCTGGCTTCAATCTTTCCCAGCATCAGGGTCTTTTCCAATGAGTCATCTCTTTGCATCAAGTGGCCAAAAGTATTGGAACTTCAGTTTTAGCATCACTCCTTCCAATGTATATTCAGAGTTGATTTCCTTTAGGATTGACTGGTTTGATCTCCTTGCAGTCCAAGACATTCTTACGAGTCTTTTCCAGCACCATAGTTCAGTTCAGTTCAGTCACTCAGTCGTGTCCAACTCTTTGTGACCCCATGGACTGCAGCACACCAGGCCTCCCTGTCCATCACCAACTCCCAGAGTTTACTCAAACTCATGTCCATCAAGTCTGTGATGCCATCCAATCATCTCATCCTCTGCTGTCCCCTTCTCCTCCTGCTTTCAGACTTTCCGAGCATCAGGGTCTTTTCCAATGAGTCAGTTTTTTGCATCAGGTGGCCAAAGTAATGGAGTTTCAGCTTCAGCATCGGTCCTTCCAATAAATATTCAGGACTGATTTCCTTTAGCATGGACTGGTTGGATCTCCTTGCAGTCCAAGGGGCTCTCAAGAGTCTTCTCCAACACCACAGTTCAAAAACCACACCACAAAGTTCACAAAAACCACACCACAAAAACCACACAGTTCAAAAATTCAACACCACAGTTAGAAAGCATCAATTCTTCAGCACTCAGACTACTTCATGGTCCAACTCTCACATCTGTACATGACCATTGGAAAAACCTTTAGCTTCGACTATATGGACTTTTGTTGGTAAAATGATGACTCTGACTTTTAACATACTATCTAGGTTTGTCATTGCTTTTCTTCCAAGGAACAAGAATCTTTTAATTTCATGGCTTCAGTCACCATCTGCAGTGATTTTGGAGCCCAAGAAAATATAATCTGTCACTATTTCCATTTTTTCCCCCTCTATTTGCCATAAAGTGATGGGACTGGATGCCATGATCTTAGTTTTTTGCATATTGGGTTTTAAGCCAGCTTTTTTACTCTCCTCTCTTGCCTTAATCAAGAGACTTTTTGGTTCCTCTTCATTTTCTACCATTAGGGTGGTATCATCTGAATATCTGAGGTTGCTGATATTTCTCCCATCAATCTTGATTCCAGCTTGTGATTCATCCAGCCCAGCATTTCATGTGATGTACTCTGTGTATAAGCTAAATTAGCAGGGTGACAATATACATCCTTGACATACTCCTTTCCTAATTTTGAACCAGTCCATTGTTCAATGTCTCGTTCTAATGGTTGCTTCTTGACCTGAACACAGGTTTCTCAGGAGGCAGGTAAGGTGGTCTGATATTCCCATCTCTTGAAGAATTTTCCAGTTTGTTGTGATCCACACAGTCAAAGGCTTTAAGCATGGTCAATGAAGCAGAAGTAGATGGTTTTCTGAAATTCTCTTGCTTTTTCTATGACCCAGCAGATGTTGGCAAATTTGATCTCTGGTTCCTCTTTTATGTGATTTAATTTGCTTAAAAGTTTCACTGCTTTTCTTTTTTGATCTGATAACATGAGATTAAAGAAGGTAGCACTGTAAAGAGCCTTAGAATGATCAAGTCCAGTGGTGTTCACTCTCTGTTCCAGAGAGCCCTAGGACATCAGCAACTGGAGAGTTGCTGGTTAAGAGGAAAAGCCAGCAGAACTCCAACTGCCTCATCACTTCTTCTCATTCAGCCAGCTTGTGGACACTTAACATTGGGTATATTTAGGAGGGTACCATGGAAAGCTGTGGGGCTTCCCAGGTGGCACTAGTGGTAAAGAACCCACCTGCCAATGCAGGAGACATGAGAGACACGGGTTTGATCCTTGGGTCAGGAAGATTCCTTGGAGTAGGAAATGGCAACCCACTTAAGAATTCTTGCCTGGAGAATCCCATGGTCAGAGGAACCTGGAGGGCTCTACAGTTCATAGGGTTGCAAACAGTCAGATACAAATGAAGTGATTTAGCATGCACCCATGGGAAGCTGTATTTGGCACAGTTATCCTGGTTCTGAGTAATTTTGACAAAGCTCGCCAATACTTTTGGCTTTCATATAGAGAAACTGAGATTTAGTAATGTCAGCTGACTTATCTAGATGACATATTAAAGATATATTGGGGGTATATTATGAATTATGCTTGGTTGTCCAGATCTTGGTCAATTACAAAAGAACAGACTTTCAGGAACGTCTTATTACAGACAAGTTTCCCAGGCTATGTTTCCATTAGTAGAGAGAAGAACATCACCTGCTTTATTTGACTTTGGCATTGCCATTGCCATTCCTTATCTGGTGATGGAAGCTGCACATACCACATCAGACACCGTTTATCAAGAGATAACCAATGGAGACTTAACTCTTGGGATATGTCATAGTTCTCATATATCTTACCTTGATCATGCCCTCTGCTCCTCTGCTGTCAACCTCAGTTTATTAAAATAGGGTGGTTACTATTATTTTCTTTGCTTGCTTCTCAAAGGGTTTTCAGACCTTGAAAGCCAAGTGTCCATTCAAGTGCACTGCTTTGAACTCCTTATTTACCCTGATCCAGACACCAAGCAAACTTGGGCAAAATCCAGGAGACAGCAAGGGACAGGGAGGCCCAGCATGCTGCAGTCCATGGGGTCACAAAGAGCCGAATTAGTGACTGAACAACAACAGACACCAAGATGACTTTATTATCTTTTTATTCTGCCAACTTCAGGACTTTCTCTTCTTTTTACTCAAAGTTGTCCAGATGCCAGTACTTTTCTTTGGCTCAACCTCGTTCCGCAAAAACAGAGAACCAACCATGTCCACATTTCAGTGTACCAGCCCTTGGGGGTCTCATCTAGCCAGAAGATGGTCCTCATGGTAAACAGCCATTGACTTTATCGAGCCATTTTCCTAATTTCTGTGAGTTCTTTGTTTACTGATCTGTATGTCTTTGTTGTGTGTGTGTGTGTGTGTGTGTGTGCTCAGTCCCTCAGATGTCTGACTCTTTATGACCCCCATGGATGGTAGCCCACCAGGCTCCTCAGTCTATGGAATTTTCCAGGCAAGGCTACTGGAGTGAATTGTCATTTCCTCCTCCAGGGGATCTTGCAGACCCAGGGGTCAAACCTGCATCTCTTGAGTCTCTTGCATCGACAGGCAGATTCTTTACCACTGTTCCAGCTGGGAGCCTTTGTTAACAACTTGAATTGAGATGATCTATTTCCTAAAGAATCTGATTCTTGTGTTTGCACTCCTCTCCCCCCCCACCCCCCCCATCTAAGCATTTTAAATACATAAGAACAGATGGAACTGTTTTTAAACACAGTTGCAGAGTTTTTCCTCACAGACACATACCCACACATTCTGGGAAATTAGTTGGGTGACCTGGTTAAATCCGTCAAAAGAACCTGACAGCCATTTCCCAAA
>NW_011495059.1:3946438-3947416 GCF_000754665.1 Bison bison bison | reverse complement strand
AGAGCTAGATGGTTGCACTATTGTCTGGGTCATGGGTACATAGCTTTCTTCCTTTCTCTAATGGAGCATCCTACCTGAAGCCACCCTGCTGTTTTGTGTGATGCCAGCCCACAGGAAAGTTTCTCCCAACCACCCTCCATAAACTCTACGTGACCACACTGGGGACGGTTGCTGACTGGTTCACAGCCACTTAGGCAAAAGTTCTCTTTAATGCTTGTCTCCAAATATCATCTTCATTCCTTTTGTGGTTGGAACTAGAAACATTACCCATCCCCAAGGCAGGAGCAATATCCATGTTTATGATGAATTTTGATAAGCAAAGAGGATGAAATGGTTGGATGGCATCATTGACTCAGTGGACATGAGTTTGAGCAAACTCCAGGAGATAGTGAAGGACAGGGAAGCCTGGTATGCTGTAGTCCATGAGGTTGTAAAGAGTTGGACACGACTGAGTGGCTGAACAATAATAAGTGCTTTAGCTGAAACTGAAGGGCATTTGTGTGAGGTAGCAAATTGTGGGGAAGTTTTATGTTTCAGCATACTCTGGGGAAAAAAAAAGAAAATGGCTTTCTTTCCTGGAAGAAGATGGGGAAAAGTGAGAGGGAGAGACAGGAGAAAATAAAGACTAAGATGGAGACATGCCACAGAGAGACAAGCTGAGGGAATCCCAACAGCATAGAATTCTCTGGAAAAAACAACACCTTTGAACCACCCCCACACAAACACACACACACACACACACCACCACCACCAAAAAAAAGAAAAAAACAGACTCCAGGATAACTATGCTGATGATGTTGGAAACTGTTCTCCTTTTGTGATTGGGAACGAACTGCCCTTTTTCTGTAAGAGGCTGAACCTGAGAAGTGTAAATGGAGAAAGTTTCTGCTTTTCTGAGTGGACCCAACTCCCTAAACTGAGTGTTAGGAGAACGGGAACAGCTGAAAATTCCAGCCCACAGCTTCAAGTTTTCCAAAG
>NW_011495059.1:3937076-3946338 GCF_000754665.1 Bison bison bison | reverse complement strand
CCAAAGCCTGTTTGCTTTGGCCCGCCTCTGCCATTCCTTTCTCTTTTTTCAGAAGTGTGAAATGGATTGGTTGCTGGTATTTGTTCTGTGGTCTCTGCTAACTCTCCCATCTGTATAAACTCAGCTCTGCCAGCCGAGCAGTTTAGCAGCACTTTCTCTTCGGCTGGCTCGAAGGCCCTATTAAGTGGCGCTCTGAAAGCTTGCAAATGTGTGAGTCTGGCCCTGGGATTGAGGGTGTGAGGCTTAACTGTGCTACCTTCCCAGGGGCCAGCCCTTCCTCTAGGACTAGTAGCTAAACAGCAAGGGGACAAAGTGAACCCAAGTCTCAATTGGACTGTGCCTCCCCAGAAGCTGGGAATTGGTGGCGGTGCCAAGAAAGTGTTCACTAGCAAGGGCCGCTGACAATGTCTTCTTTTCTGCAGTGATAATGTTTGATTGAGGATGAAGAGAGGTACTGGAGAATCTATACTCCCATTTCTTCCCACATTCCTTCTATATTTAATTGTATCCAGGTCAACCAGAAAGTATTCTTCCAAAAGCAACATGTTAGCAGTGTGCCAATATTTTTAATCCCTGTTCCCAGTATAACAACATAGCCTATTTAATTAACTGTTCTTCACTTGCTATTACATAGCAAAAATATTGTCAAATATGACAGTCTGCCCTGGGATCAGAAAAAAAAAAAAATGTGTAGAATGAAGGGCTTTTGCCAAGCTCAACAAGTATCATCGTGAAGTGTAAACAGCTATTAATGAAAAGAGTAGCCACAGTTAAACAAACCACGAGGTAGAGGACGCAAGCGCCAAAAGAAGAGCTATTTGTTGGCATGACTGCGCTGTCTGAGGCTGAACGCAACCCAGCGGGGGCTTCAGCAGAGAGAGGCTAAAATGGAAAAAAGTCAGGTTAGGGTAAATAACCACTATGAAGAAATGGTTTGAATTAGTGCCCCTCAAAAAGATCTCAGCTTTATCACAATTAAAGCCCAGGAGCCCTCACTGGGCTCCCCAAGCTAGAGGTGGCAAACTCTAACCCAGAGGCTCTTGGAGAAATAGTTTACATAGCTCATTTAGTGTAGATACTAGAACTTTAAGACCCTGCCTCTCCTTTATAACACTGATCTAGATAATTTATCAATCTACTCATAATAGAGCAGTGTTAGACTCTATACAGTGCATTCTGAAGTTTATATATATATATATATCTGTTCAGTTCAGCTCAGTTTCTCTTGGAGCAAATAATACATACATTTTAGGATTATTTTAAATAAATAAAATTACCTGTATAGAACACATAATGAGTTATTAAGGACAAAGTAAGACCTCAAAAAATAGTAACTAAAATTAGAAAAAAAAAAAAAAGAAAGATATGAGCCTACAATGATCCCAGCCCAGTACAATACTGTAAGAAAGAAAAAATATATGCCTTTCCTAAAGACACCCTTATACTATTATCAGTAATTCCAAAAAGGTGGACAGAAACTTCAAGCACAAGGAGCAGTAGCTTTTTCATAGGAAAGTTCTCCCCACCTTCAAACTCTTGGGCGAACATATCAGTGGGTATTTAGACTTGAGGCTCATGTAGTGGAAACTGACCACAATAGACTCAGGGCAATGGGAATTATTCCCATAAGATTGAGAGAAGCTTTAAACATTTGCTCCAAAGCACAGTTACTTTTTCAGGGTAGGGCCATCAACATGAGACAAAATCAATCAAAAGCATATTGATTTGGGACTTCCCTGGCAGCACAGTGGTTAAGACTTCATGCTTCCACTGTAGGGGACATGGATTTGGTCCCAGGTTGGGGAATAAAGATCCTGCATGCCGCAAGACAAAGCCAAAATAAATGAAGTTTTTTTTAAAAAGTAAATTGGCTCATCTCCTTTTGATTCTTCCTAGATAACTGAACTATGAGCTCCTAGAGGAAAGAGATTATACAATTCCAGTGTTCAGAACATGTATAGCTGACTGGGGCTTCCCGGGTGAAAGTAGTGGTAAAGAACCCACCTGCCAATGCAGGAGACTTGAGAGACACAGATTTGATCCTTGGGTCAGGAAGATCCCCTGGAGAAGGGCACAGCAACCCACGCCAGTATTCTTGCCTGGAGAATTCCAGGGACAGAGGAGCCTAGAGAGTTACAGTCCATGGGGTCACACAGAGACAAACATGACTGAAGTGACTTAGCACACACAGTATCCAGAATAATTAATAGTGCATCGTGAATGCTTAATAAATCAGGACAGTGACCTGGGTTCAAATCTTGCCCCTGCTACTTCCTACATATGATATATTGGCATTTCTGATCCTTAATTTCCTCTTCCATTAAATAGACTCTACTTATAGGGTGGTTATGAGAATTAAATGGGTCTACAGACTGAGTGCTTACAGAAGTGCCTGATACACAGTGAAGACCAATGATACCTGAGGTGATGGTGACAATCTATTGGTTGCTCGCTCTTCTATGTTCACTCTTCTTTCTTGCTAACAGAACCATGCTTTGTCAAGACCAAACATGGAAATCCTGTTCCACTTTGCCTGAAATCAGTCTGGCATGTGTCCCAGTCTGGTCAATGAAGTTTAAGGGGTTTCTGCTGAAGGTGTATTACTCTAGTTCAAGGCATTGAGATTTTTTAAAGCTTGACTTTAATCTCCACAAGGACTGAGTCTTTTTTTCTTTTTTCATGGTTTAATCTTACTTATAGATATAACCCTTCCAAATCTCAAACCAGACTGTGATGGGAGGTTATCTTGGACAGCCCTGAACTCCTAATTGTGTTCCTACAGTTCCATTAGGCTATAAAAGCTCAGCTGTTCATCAGCCTCTCTGCTACCCATTCAGGTGGTTCAGAAAGCTATACTTCTCTGAGATCCTTTCGCCTCTCAGTTCTTCAGATTTTAAAAGCACTCTAGCTGTTATAGCTGTTCTTGAAGGGATGTTGATCAGCATGTCGTGGTCTGGAAGAAGGAAAAGCCAACTTTCAATATTCATGAGGATTATGGAAAGACATGCTGATAATATAATTTCTAGATTAAAAGGTCTGACAAATGAGCTAATACCAAGCTGGAAGCTGAACAGTTAAGAGTTCCTGGGCAGGAAAGACAAGGAAAGATAATGAAAGAAGGGAATAAAGAAAAGCAAACAAAAGGATGAAAGGTGGAAAGTCAAAGACCTCATAGTCCAGATAGTCTTATTTATCTCGTTTATATCAAGGACCGGCTTTAAAAGTGATTTGCTCAGGGGCTTCCCTGGTTGTCCAGTGGTCAGGAATCTGCCTGCAAGTGCAAAGGACACAGGCTTGATCTCTGATCCAGGAAGATCCCACATGCCATGAAGCGACTAAAGCCCATGTACCACAGCTACTCAGCCCGAGTTCTAGAGCGCATGGGCCACAACTACTGAAGCCCCTGTGCCCCGGAGCCTGTGGTCTGCAACGAGAGAAGCCACCGCACCAAAACTAGAGAGTAGTCCCCACTCTCCACAGCTAGAGAAAGCCCATGAGCAGCAACAAAGACCTAGCACAGCCAAAGATAAATAAATAGATAAACATTTTAAAGTAAATAACTAGCTCAAAATGTATGCATGCCACAGATACTGGAGTCAGTTTTGAATTTGGGACTTTTTGACTCTAGCCTGTGTTTAGTTCCCTTCTCAACAAGACAATCTGACTTCATACTCTCGACCTCCCAAAGTCTTCTAATTCCTGAACCCTAGGTACCAATCTGAGCTCTCTGATCCAACTAAAAACATCAGCTCTTGAACGTGATCTTCTAGTCTCTCTCTACTCTCCTTTGACCATAGAGAACTGCCTTATTCCACCATGAGTGGTCAATCCATGCTAACTAATCTCAGTTCTCATTCCTGTTCTCTCCTCTGGATTGTTCTCTGCCACCATGGGAATGAATATGAGGAATTCAAAGGATGTTAAGAAGGCAGCCCTAAAGATCACTAAGAGAGTGGAAGGACAATATCTATCTCTTTCTGTCTCTCTTCCTCTCCCTTTCTTCCTGTCCTTTCTTTCCTTCTTTCCTTTCTCCCTCCCTACCCCTCCCTTTCTTTCTTTCTTTCCTTGAAAAAATATTGTCTCAACAAGTACTGGGTTCTACTGGCATTGCTAAGAACTGAGGTGGACTAAATGGTGTAATTCCTATTCGTCTGGACCATGGAGACACACGGACACAGGCTTAGGTTGTGTTTCCAAGCTTATCACCCTGGGACAAAGGTTCAGATCCATAGAAGACCCATAAAGAAGGCAAAGGGTCTAAGTCATAGATGAGGCCTGCTGTTGCTTCTGAGGCCAGTCTAGAGTTCTCAGATTTCCTAGAGATGTGTCTACGCCATCAATGCAAAAGAGGAGCTTTGGCAATTGTTCCATGACTCCTCATTATCTTTGAGCAATAATGTTACTTTGGGCTAAACTGACCTAGTTTCTAAGACCCCATTCCACCAGAACCTTCCAGCTCTCCACTTCCCTTGGCCACAACCCAGACTGCACAGAGACATGACAGCTGAGCAGAAGCCCTGCCAATTAGAGGAATCTGCCCTTCAGCATGCCTGGCAGGAGAGAGCCAGAACATCTGACCCAAGAAAGAGATCCATCCAAGTCTTTAAAAATGTATGCACTTTATTTTTCAAATTCTGAACATGAGTTAGAGCCAAACTGATCAGATGACTAAGTGAGGGTTGCATGTCTTCAAATGCCTGGATGGAACCCATTGAAATGGTACCTGCCCCTGGCCTGACTCCCATCCTCCTAAGTCTCCTTCGTAGCTGTGTCTAGTTTGACTCTGAGGGTACACTTGAAGGCAAGTTATTTGTGGTTGTATGTAATTAGTCTGATTGACTCTTAGGGCCAAGGTGCTTCCATTTGTTTTGAAGAAGTTCTGTCTTTCGGTCATTTTTTCTTTCATTAGCTCACAATGAAGCCAAGTGCAATATAATTACATCTTGGTGTAATAAATCCGATGTGAAAGTGACTTCATTGCATTTGATACTATCTTTGATGTAAACCCCTCTGTGCTTTAAAGTGAGACATGGGTTCATCCCTTTAACGCAAGCAGGACCTCCATTGCTAAAAGCGAAATTTCAATGGAAGAAGAATGTAAATGTTTGGGAGAGTTCTTCCCTAGAAGAAGCACAGGATTCTGGAGTAAACCTGGGTGGGAAGGAAGGTGAGGCAGGCTAAGCTTGTGAAGTGGAAAGGCTCTCTTCCTCCATCTTTGAGCTGAAATTCACTCCTTTATAACTTTTGCCCATTTGTGGTTGCTGTTCCCTTTGAAATAATGCCAAGCGAGATTCTTTCCCCGTAACAAGCTTTCAATTAATTGCATTCAGAGATCATGCCCTCTTATCCTTTTCCTGTGTCTTCTGTTCCTCAGGTTGAACATTTTCCATTCTTTCAACTATTTCTGATATGGCATTTTGGCAGGAGGAAACGAGGGTGGGAAAAAAAAATTTGTGTGAATAAGTACTCCGTGTACGCTTCAGTAAACGGCGGATCTTTCTCTGACCTGTAAGCCAACATTCTGACACCAGATCAGAGTACGCATTTGGAGTGGCATGTCACAGGCAGCATTCCAAGCCTCTGCCTGTGAGGGGAAGCAAGAAAAACTGGCCAAAATATTTGTGCCCACATTAATTAAGAAATGTTTTGTCTTCACTGATTTTCATATGGAACTGACCTTTTTTTTTTCTTTTCAGCCCACTCCTTAGCATTATTAAAACTTTTATATTTTAAGCTCTTAATGTATCTTTCCTTAAGATGCATTTGGAATGATTTTAGTACTTAAAACATAGCCCTGTAAATGTGCTTTAGAGCTTCATGGCCTTTTTATTTATTTTTTATTTCCTGAAATAAAAACGAATAAATACTCTTAACAAATGTCTCTGCTTTCTGAAACTGTGGAACCAGAGCAAAGCCAGACATCAAAACAGGGCTCCAAACCAGGCACAAATTAACATAATTTAAATTGAATTTCTATCATGCTTACACTCAGTTGTGTCCTACTCTGCAACCCTTTGGACTGTAGCCCACCAGGCTCCTCTGTCCATGGGATTTTTTAAGGCAAGAACACTGTAATGGGTTGCCATTTCCTTTTCCAAGGAATCTTCCCAACCTAGGGATCAAACCCATGTCTCCTGTGTCTCCAGCACTGCAGGTGGCTTGCTTACCCATTGAGCCACTGGGAAAGCCCCAGAAGACTTGAAGCATGCAAATAATATGAATAATAGAGAGTTTGGAAATGAGGCTGGTCTCATGTGTGTGCTAAGTCGCTTCAGTCGAGTCCAACGCTTTGCAACCCCATAGACGGTAGCTCACCTCCACCTATCTTTTCTGACTTTTTAGCCTGAAAGAAACCAGAGGAGGATGAGGAACAAATATACTACATGTCCCACTCTTAGGTGAATTTGGTGGTTAAACTTGTAATTAAACATGTAACTGCATTCCTATGTTCAATAAAGCTGAGTGCATCTTCTAGTTTTACTACTACTTTTATCAACAACAGAAATAACTATAATGTTCCTAATTGTGTATGAAAGTGATTTTAATATTTCAATATTCATTTGATGGTGAATTACACTTTAAAGTAGATTTTAAAATCATGTTGAATGTGATCTTCTAAGTTTTCTAAGAAATATAATGAAGCGTTAACATTTTTAAATGTCTTTTCAAGTTGTATTGATGTTATTAAATATTATTTACATATTATTTAATTATTGCTCTCACTGGAATTATTTATAGTTAATTAAGGTGATGTCCCAGTGGAGTCTGTAAGTTGGTGATGACAGTGGTGATGACAATTTTTCAATCTCTGTGAATCCCACACACAAACTGACAGCAAAGCTACATAACAAAAATCTAAGCCACTAATAATCATATATAACCAAACCAGATGACCAGCTATCCCCATGAAGCACAAAATTAAAATGGATTGGTCAAAGGTATACAGGCAGGTATACAACATGAGTAGAACCAACATCTGCTGCTTCTGTGGGAAGAAAAAGAAGAAAGAAATAGAACATCTGACAAAGTAGAGAAGAGAAAAACCAAAATGGCCATCAGAGACTCAGCGTACAGCACAGAGAGCTGTGGTTTCTGCCAGCCCCACAGTGGGTGAGCGTAAAGCACGAGGTAATGTCTGCAGGCAAGGATGAAGAATTCTGGGCATCGTAACCTCTCAACACTAGCCAAGCTCCCCTTGAAGACAAATGAGCACAATGATGAAGAGTTTCTGGGACAGAATCCTCATTGATCAGAGCAAAGACAATTGAGATGAGGAAAATTCAAGTTTCATATCAAAGTAAAGGAGATGAACAAGGCCCAGGGATAGATGCTAGAAATCAAACTGGCATATGTTTTAACAACAGAAATGGGGCTTTGTAAAGTTAGAAAAATTATAACAATGTCAAAAAAACTATGACTTCCTCTAAAAGTTTGAAAAAACTAATAATTTCACGTAAAGTGAACAAGAATTTAAAAAACCGTAAGAACTAGTTCCCAGTAGACAACAAATACACACAAAAGACCTGCTCGCAACAAAAGACAGATTATTCCTAAATGAGTTAAGAGATATTAAGAATATGATACATAAAATGAAATATTTTTACATGTGAAATTCAGTTATGATAGATAAGAAAGAAATCTTTGACTTATTCTTTTCCTGAGTACCTTAAACATGTTAGTCCATGTCTTTGTTTCTGGCATAGAGAATTGCAGCTGATAAGTGTGATGCCAGTATAATATTATTTTTGTTGTAAGTTTTTTGTGTTTTTCCCTAGGTTCCAAAAGGATTGTTTATTTTTGTTTCAAATCCAGACATTTTACTGAGATATTAATGCTGGCTCTTCTAAGACAGTTTTTTAACATATGTTCTGTGTTTTTTCAATATGTAATTTTAATTTTATATTGCATATTTTACTGTGAGATACTATGCATTTTAATTTTTAGGAAAGTTTTTCTTCCACAGAGACTGTTATTATATGTTTGTTGAATATTCTTTGCCTATATTCAATATTTGTTATTTATTCTATGGTTTTATCTTTGATCTTTTTTTCTCAAAGATTCTGAAAGGTGCTCTAATCTCTGAGTTTTATATATATATATATATATAAAATCTGACTTCTTTAGCATTTGCCAATTTTCCTGGGATGCATAATCCCATCATGACTGACTTTTCAAGCTATGAACATGATGTCTCTGAATACAGACTTGAGAAGAAATGCTCAGAAGCATATTATTATATTACATTATTTAATATCTATACTGTAAAGGAATAATAGACATAAATAACCTCAAGATCACAGATAATGGTAAAAACTAGCAAATTAATTAGAGAGTAGACTGGAAAAAGTCAGTTTTCATTCCAATCCCAAAGAAAGGCAATGCCAAAAGCATGTTCAAGCTACCGCATAATTGCACTCATCTCACATGCTAGCAATGGAGAAGGCAAGGGCAACCCACTCCAGTACTCTTGCCTAGAAAATCCCATGGATGGAGGAGCCTGGTGGTCTTCAGTCCATGGGGTTGCGAAGAGTAGGACAGGACTGAGTGACTTCACTTTCACTTTTCACTTTCATGCATTGGAGAAGGAAATGGCAACCCACTCCAGTGTTCTTGCCTGGAGAATCCCAGGGATGGTGAAGCCTGGTGGGCTGCTGTCTATGGTGTCGCACAGAGTTGGACACGACTGAAGTGACTTAGCAGCAGCAGCACATGCTAGCAAAGTAATGCTCAAAATTCTCCAAGCCAGGCTTCAATAGTATGTGAACCATGAACTTCCAGATGGTCAAGCTGGACTTAGGAAAGGCAGAGGAACCAGAGATCAAATTGCCAACATCTGCTACATCATAGAAAAAGAAAGAGAATTTCAGAAAAGCATCTACTTCTGCTTCATTGACTATGCTAAAACCTTTGACTGTGTGGATCACAATAAACTGGAAAATTCTGAAAGAGATGGGAATACCAGACCACCTGACCTGCCTCCTGGGAAATCTGTATGCAGGTCAAGAAGCAATAGTTAGAAATGGACATGGAACCACAGACTGGTTCCAAATAGGGAAAGGAGTACATCAAAGCTGTATATTTTCACCCTGCTTATTTAACTTATATGCAGAGTACATCATGAGAAACACTGGGCTGGATGAAGCACAAGATGGAATTAAGATTGCCGGGAGAAATATCAATAACCTCAGATATGCAGATGACACCACCCTTATGGTAGAAGGTGAAGAAGAACTAAAGAGCCTCCTGAGGAAAGTGAAAGAGG
>NW_011495059.1:3922368-3936976 GCF_000754665.1 Bison bison bison | reverse complement strand
AAAATCCCTGCAGATGGTGACTGCAGCCATGAAATTAAAAGATGCTTACTCCTTGGAAGAAAAGTTATGACCAACCTAGAGAGCATATTAAAAAGCAGAGACATTACTTTGCCAACAAAGGTCCATTTAGTCAAAGCTATGGTTTTTCCAATAGTCATGTATGAATGTGAGAGTTTGACTATAAAAAAAGCTGAACACCAAAAAATTGATGCTTTTGAACTGTGGTGTTGGAGAAGACTCCTGAGAGTCCCTTAGACTGCAAGGAGATCCAACCAGTCCATCCTAAAGGAAATCAGTCCTGAATATTCACTGGCAGGACTGATGCTGAAGCTCCAATGCTTTGGCCACCTGATGCAAAAAACTGACTCACTGGAAAAGACCCTGATTCTGGGAAAGATTGAAGGTAGGAGGAGAAGGGGATGACAGAGGATGAGATAGTTGGATGGCATCACCAACTCAATGGACATGAGTTTGAGTAAACTCCAGGAGTTGGTAATGGACAGGGAAGCCTGGCCTGCTGCAGTCCATGGGTCGCAAAGTTTCAGACATGACTGAGTGACTGAACTGAACTGAATTGAGTCTTGAGTAGTATTATTTTTGTTTTTTTTTAATAATTCACTTAAGTATAAATTTATATAATTTAATTTTTAATAATATCTATTTAACAACTGGCTCCCCTGGTAGCTCAGCTGGTAAAGAATCTGCCTGCAATGCAGGAGAATCTGGTTCGATTCCTGGGTCAGGAAGATTCACTGGAGAAGGGATAGGCTACCCACTCCAGTATTCTTGGGCTTCCCTGGTGGCCAGATGGTAAAGAATCTGCTCACGATGTGGGATACCAGGGTTGGTAAGATTGCCTGGAGGAGGGAATGGACACCCACACCAGTATTCTGGCCTAGAGAATTCCATGGGGTTACAAAAAGTCAGACATGACTGAAAGTGACTGGTGACATTCCTAAAATTTTGACAGTAGGCTCTTGGAAAGTCAGTACAAGTTGGGTTCAACACATTGAAGGAGTTTCAAAGGTCATGTCAGACTCTTTGCAACCCCATGGACTATAGCCTGCCAGGCTCCTCTGTCCTTGGAATCCTCCAGGCAAGAATACTAGAGTGGGTAGCCATTCCCTTCTCCAGGAGATCTTCCCAACTTAGGGATTGAATCCAGGTCTCCTGAATTGCAGGCGGATTCTTTACTGTCTGGGCCACCAGGGAAGTACCAACACATTGATCATGCTTTATTTACTTTAGCCCTCTAGTGACAATGTTTTGTGTTGTTATTGTTTTCTTGCATTAAATATTACTGTGGAAACACCTGAAGTTGATTTTCTTTAACATGACAATTAAACTAACAGTTTGTCCCACTTCATACTTTTAAGCCCATAGAAATTCTATATAAAGTAAATATTAAATAAATCATATTTAATGAGCTAAGAGAGATCTCCATGTGTGAGAGGGGAAAAATAAAATTAATGCCAGAGTGATAATCTGGACATGTTTCAGGGACAAGATTCAAGGATTAGAAGAGGCATAGATCCTAAGAGTTTGGTGCTGAGGATCTAATGCCCATCCATGTGGAGTGGCTATAATTCAAACTTCACCTGGTCCTCATGGTTTATAAAAGCTCCATCCATCAGCCCAGGACAATTAGCCTGATGTCTAGGGCTTTGGATCAAGAAAAAGAAAAGTCACTGGCAAAAAAAAGAAAAACTCCAAACCCACACCAGGAATAAATATGTGGTCCAACTTTAAACTAGATGAATAGCCCATTAGCAGTAGGTCCACATTGTTGTTCAATACCTTAAGTCATATCTGACTCTTTTGCAACCCCATGGACTGCAGCAAGTCAGATTCCTTTGTCCCCCACTATCTCCTGGAGCTTGCCCAAATTCATTTCCATTGAGTTGGTGATGCTATCTAACCATCTTATCCTCTGTGGCCCCCTTCTCCTTTTGCCTTCAATCTTTTCCAACATTAGGGTCTTTTCCAATGAGTCATATTTTTGCATCAAGTAGCCAAAGTATATGACTTCCCTGGTGGCTCAGATGGTAAAGCATTTGCCTACAATGCAGGAGACCCAAGTTCAATCCCTGGGTAGGGAAGATACTCTGGAGAAGGAAATGGCAACCCACTCCAGTACTCTTGCCTGGAAAATCCCATGGATGGAGAAGCCTAGTAGACTACAGTCAATGGGGTCACATGGAGAAGGAAATGGCAAGGAGCTTCAGCTTCAGCAACAATCCTTCTAATGAATATTAGGTGGTTTTCTTTAGGTTTGACCAGTTTGATCTCCTTCAAGTCCAAGGGACTCTTCAAGAGTCTTCTACAGCACCACAATTCAAAGGCATCAATTCTTCAGCACTCAGCCTTCTTTATGGCCCAACTCCCACATTAGTACATGACTAATGGAAAAACCATAGCTTTGACTATATGGACCTTTGTTAGCAAGATGATTTCTATGCTTTTTAATATGCAATAGGTCCAGAAATTAACCTAAAAACTGCTTCACAGCCAGTAAAACCCCTGAGCTTCCTATGGAGGACCCTCATCATAAGCAATTTTGAAGTCATATGATAGCAAAGGCTTCACAAGGCAAGATATGCAGAACTTCCACAGAATAGTTCATCCTGTTAGAAGATGAGTTTAATGTCAAGAAGAATGAACTAATAAAGATAAGATCCAAAAAGGTCCTGATGACCCAGCAAAAAAAAAAAAAAAAAAAAAAAGCTTTAGCCATCCAAGAATTAATAAAATAATATGTAAACATTTAAATACCCAAATCAATAAAGCATTAGATATGATTTTTAAATAACAGAATCCTATGAAAAAAAACTAGTGAATTTTAAAGATAACCAGCTAGAATTTATGGATATAAAAAGTAATTTGTTCATGAAAGGCTTTTTAAAAGTTAATAAGTGAATTAAAGAGGAGATCGGATGCAGCTGAAGATAGAAGTGATAAAATGGAAGGTGGGGAATAGAAGTCATTTCAAAAAGACATAGGTCATTTACAAAAAAATATTCATAACAACAAATAACCAATACTATGAATTAACTTTCTCTGATAATAGTATAATTAAAAGGAAATATAAAAATAACAACTAAAACAATCCACACACTTCTGTAAAAATGTTTTAAAGGTATGAAAAAAAGAGTCAAAAAAGAAATAAAAAATGGAGATTGCAAAACATTTAGACTTGAATGACCATGAAGGCAGCACAAATAAAATCTGTGAAAAGTAGCTGGAGCAAGTGTTAGAGAAAAATGGAGAGCTTTGAACACAAACATTAGAAAGAAAGGAAGATGAAAACTTAATGGACTAAAAGTTCAATGCAACAAATTAGAAAAAATAAAAGTACATTAAAACTAAAGAAAATATGAAGCTAGAAATAACAATGATCAGAGGAGAAGTTAATTAAACAGAAAAACTAACTAAGATCAATGGATCCCAAAGCTAATTTCCTGGATGATCAATAAAATAGACAAATATCCTTCAGAACAAATGAAACATATAAAATGTTAAGGTATAAATGAGCACATTAAAAAAAGAGAGACATATATACACACATGGCAAAATTTTTAAGAGAACATAGTAGACTCCAATAATTTTGTAAAGTTATGTGAAATGGACAATTTCTTTTTAAATATAATTAAATACAAATTTCAGTTGATTTTAGAGATGACTATCCTTTAAAGAATAGCTAATCTGTATATTATAAACTGTCCAAATTACAGAAGAACATTAAAAAAAAAAAAAAAGAAACACTCTTTAAAGTCCTTTTATAAGACATATAACTTCAAAACCAAAAATGGGCCAGAAACATAAACAATAATAAAAATAAAGATATTGATAACAAGAATAGCTTCAAGTTATTACGAGCCTTTTATTTTTTTAATTTAATTTTATTTAACTTTACAATATTGTATTGGTTTTGCCATATATCAGAATGAATCTGCTACAGGTATACATGATGCTTGGGGCTGGTGCACTGGGACGACCCAGAGGGATGGTATGGGGAGGGAGGAGGGTTCAGGATGGGGAACACATGTATTATGAGCCTTTTAAAAGTGATTTACATGTGTGGCATCACTGACACAATGGACATGAGTTTGAGTAGGCTCCGAAAGTTGATGATGAACAGGGAAGCCTGGCCTGCTACAGTCCTGGGTTCCCAAAGAGTCGGATACGGCTGAGCAACTGAACTGAATTGAACTGACATGTATAAACTTTTCTCATAACGAATCTATGAGATAAGGAATATGATCATCCCCATGCTGCAGATGAGGAAACTTTGGCAGAGAAACAGTGACTAACTCACCCAAGGTCACCCAGATAGATCATGCTGCAGTCCCAAAAGTTACCCCAGACAGTCAAGTTTCATATCCTCTGCTCTTAACCACAGGCTCCAGCTTTTTAAATAAAATATTAGCAAAATAAATGCAGCAATGTATTTTTAGGACAAAACGATGATGTGGAGTTGGAGAAGATGTCCAGAGCCCTTCTCAGTGGCTGATTCACATTCCTGTAATATGCAACCTCCAGTCCATCTTCCAAGTCTCCAAAACAATTTATAAACTGGCAAATATATCTTTCCTCTCCAGCAACTGTTCAATGTCAGATGTGTTCCCTTTCCATCTCATTCTGCACTGGTTTTATAGACATAATATTCACTGATCATGTCACCTCCTTTCTACCCATCTATCCTGCTCAAAAACCATTCAGTGATCTTCCATTGGTTTTAGCTTAATGAGTAAATCTCTCAGCATGGCCTACAAGGTCTGTTCACAGCTGATCTCTCCAACATCATCAAGGATCATATTCTCTCTGCCTTCCTTCCTGACTTTAGCCACACTGAAGTACTTTCCTGTCTCGAACTTGACTGCAGGTATTCATTCTGCTGCTCAGATTTCATGTCAACCATCACTTCTGGAGAAAAATCTTCCCCTATGAGACCCATCTCTCCAGACTAGATTGGCTTCCCTTGTTTAATCTCTCATAACATTCTATATCTCTCCTGGGGAACACTAGGTGTATCTGTAAATCCATATGTACTAGTGAGATAATTTTATTTGTCTTTCTCTTCCCCACGAAAATGTAAAGTGCAAGAGGGCAAGGACTATGTATTTTCTTTTCTAACATTTATTCCTTGGTGTGTAACTCAGTGTTTTTACTTTATTGGACTAATTAATGAATTATTAACAGAGAAGAAGGAAAGGATGGTATATTATTTTTTAATGGCTGCAATTATTCTCCTTCCTATATCCACATTCCTTGCAATATGATTTTGCTACTGTTTCCTTTAAGATGCAGAATCCATTTCCAAAACCCTTGAACCCAGGCTGGCTGTGTGATTTTTTTTGCTCAATACAATGCAGAAGAGGAAATGATGTACCATTTCTATACCTATGCTTCAAAAGATGCTGTGAACCTCTGCTTTCTCTCTTGGACTATTGTGACTGCCATGGGAACAAGCCAAGGTTAGCCTAATGGAGAATGAGAAACCACAGAGGAAGTCTCAACATCCTGTGTATCCCAGTCAAGACCATCCAAGACCAACCTGATGGCTTCAGACCCAAAACAAGACCCAGCCAATGTCAGTTGAGCCTGGCCCACAGAACCAAGACTGTTCAGATAACAGTTGTGGTCTTTCTTCTCTCTTTACTCTAGATAGCCTTCCCTGGAACTGGACACCAGCAACATTCAGCTATGAACCTAGATTCTGTTCAGACATAGCTCTCATAATTTGGTTGGGCTCTTTGACCACCAAAGCTAGACCCATTTGGTGTTCATTTCCCTGAAATGGCCATAGTGATTGGAATTGTCCCCTGTGACACCCGGGAGTCCAGACCTACATCCAATCTGTTTCTGTAACCCCACCTCTGCCAAACCTATAGACCATTGAGTCTCTTCCCACAGCCAGTGAGGTCCTAACACATCTCATGAAAAGGTACTCAAAAGTCAAGACTGGGATGTTGCTTGAGTTTTTTTTTTTTTTTTAATTATAAATTGCAAAGTACTCTACAAGGTCTCAGTGTTATCATCATGATTATTTCATTATCATCCAGTCCTTCCTGCCAAGAGATGCTGCCGTGTTCGGGAACTTCTTGAAAGGGAGACTGGATTTCTAGGAGCCTTCTAGGTCTAAGAAGTGAAAATCCTGTGGATACACTGAATTCACAGTTAGAACTGGACATGGAACAACAGACTGGTTCCAAATAGGAAAAGGAGTACATCAAGGCTGTAGACTGTCACTGTGCTTACTTAACTTATATGCAGAGAACATCATGAGAAACGCTGGGCTGGATGAAGCACAAGATGGAATTAAGATTCCCCGGAGAAATATCAATAACCTCAGATATGCAGATGACACCACCCTATGGCAGAAAGTGAAGAAGAATTAAAGAGCCTCTTGAGGAAAGTGAAAGAGAAGAGTGAAAAAGTTGGCTTAAAACTCAATATTCAGAAAACTAAGATCGTGGCATCCAGTCCAATCACTTCATGGCAAATAGATGGAGAAACAGTGGAAACAGTGGCTGATTTTATTTTTGGGGGCTCCAAAATCACTGCAGATGGTGACTACAGCCATGAAATTAAAAGACACTTACTCCTTGGAAGGAAAGTTATGACCAACCTAGACAGCATATTAAAAAGCAGAGGCATTACTTTGCCAACAAAGATCCGTCTAGTCAAAGCTATGGTTTTTCCAGTAGTCAAGTACGGGTTTGAGATTTGGACTATAAAGAAAGCTGAGCACCAAAGAATTGATGCTTTTGAACTGTGGTGTTGGAGAAGACTCTTGGGAGTCCCTTAGACTGCAAGGAGATCCAACCAGTCCATCCTAAAAGAAATCAGTCCTGAATATTCACTGGAAGGACTGATGCTGAAGCTGAAACTCCAACGCTTTGGCCACCTGATGGGAGGAACTGACTCACTGGAAAAGACCCTGATGCTGGGAAAGATTGAAGGTGGGAGGAGAAGGTGATGACAGAGGATGAGATCGTTGGATGGCATCATTGACTTAATGGACATGAGTTTGAGTAAACTCCAGGAGTTGGTGATGGGCAGGGAAGCTTGGCGTGCTGCAGTCTATGGGGTCGCAAAGAGTCAGACATGACTGATTGACTGAACTGAACTGAACTGAACACTGAATTCCATGAAAAAAAATAAAGCAAGACCCATGAAAATCAGGTAAAACTCTGTCTTTGGCATTAACCCAATATTATTCGATGTAAAATCTTCTCTTCTTGTTGGTAGCAATAAAAAAGATGAAGCAACCAAAATTTTGTCAGCTGGATGGGTCTAGAGTTTTTTCACCAATGTTAAAAAGGGTGGGCAAATAATAATATTAGCTACAAATGCTCTGGGCTTCCCTGGTGGCTCAGTGTAGAACCCACCTGCCAATTCAGGAGATGCAGGTTTGATCCCTGGGTCAGGAAGATCCCCTGGAGAAGGAAATGGCAACCCACTCCAGTATTCTTGCCTGAGAAATCCCATGGACAAAGGAAAGTGGCGGGCTACAATCCATGGGTCACAAAGAGTCTGACACGACTGAGCAATTAAACAACAGCACAATAGCAAATGCTCTATGTGGCACTCACTCTGTCTTAGGCAGTGTTCTGAGCACTCCACTGGCCTTATTTATTCTCAAGACCGACTAACGGGTGAGTACTATAATTATCCCCATTTCGCATACGATGGAGCCAAGGCATAGGATGACCAGTTACTCTAAGTCACAAAGCCAGTACTGGGATGCAAGATGCAGACATCCAAATCTAGGCCAGGAGTCCGTGCTTTAAAATCCTGTTTCCGAAGTGTAGAAGCTCCAATCCATCCCTCCTCAGTACCCTGCTTCGTATTACAGAGATGAAACATAGCTTGGTTGCCAGGCAGACTCCCTGCAAGAAAGAAACCCCTATATCGGGTTCACACATGAACCTGAATTTTCCCATTGCACTGGTTCCAGCTCCCTGGAGAGAATGTAGCAAATTGGGAAGACGAGAACTGTCTCCTACCCACTCCTGCTAATTAAACCCCTCGAGCAGACACTTTTTGGCTGGTTCCGAGAAGATATTATTTTTAGCTTGTGGGGGTTAAAGGGGAAGGGAAGTGTGCCAAATTCAGGTTGTCAGAGGGAAAGAAAGAGAAAGGCGCTCAGAAGGATGCATTACCATCACGACTCCGTTTAATACGAAGGAGAACATGAGGGGTTTCTGGTCCTGTCTTAAAGCCTGTAAGGAAAGCTTCTGAACTTTGTGAGCCTCCTTAATGATCCCAGCACATTTCAGTGGGTGGACTATCTCTCGACTCACAGGGTCCCAATGGGACAGCAACTGCAGATATTAGAAGGATCCAGAGGTTTATTTTTTTCATTGTAATTCTTGTTTACTGGAATGAAAGAATTGTGATGCTCTTCAGGCCAAAATAAAAGTAGCTCTCCACCCCCTGCACCTGTTTTCTTTCCCAGCTCTCTGACAGCCCCACCCTGGCCCATCCTTGAAGGCAATAAATGATGTACTAATGCGACCCTGATTAGGAAGCTGAGAGGTTAATGTGCAGGGCTCCTTCTTATAGAGACCAGGCCAGACCCTGCACCACAGCTCAGTCAGTTGATAAATCCCAAGCCCACATGACCACAGAGACAGTCTGGGGGTAGAGTCTGCAGCTCAGCCTCCCATGACTCCATCCATCTAAGTCAGTTTCACTCTTTTGTCCACTGCTTCTTTCTTCCTTTGGCTCCTCCCTCTCTGCTTTGGTTCCAGTGATTAAAGATGCAAGAGCCCCAGCCATTTCTCAGCACTTTCGTAAACTGTGAAAGCCCCAGAGGAGAGGCTCAACCCTGTTAAGCTGAGGAATAAAACCGTGCAGCCCTGAGATACAAACCATGAAGCCCTAAGACTCAATTCACAGGAAAAGGAATTTTTTATTTTTTTGGTCCTGCTCTTCATGTGATTAATAGATGTCATTGTTTGGTCTGACAGCAAAGGCTTCCCTATGGAACAAGCTAACAGTTTAGCTCCCAGACAGAGCAAAGAACGAAAATACTCCTGATACTCAGGTGATCTTTTTTTTTTTTTTCTCAAAACTCAATGCATTGCTATTTTTTAAGAGCATACTGATGGAATTTTCAGCATCTGCGTTATACATATACAGTAAAACTGAATCTGCTAGTGTGGGAAGGCACCTAACATGTATTACAACAGTGGCTGTCATGTATACTAATTAAGAGCGGGTAAGATCTAGATCTGGATTTGAATTTCTGTCCACCCCCTTACTACCTGATAGCCTTAGGCAAGTCATGTCACCTTTTGGGACACAGAGCCATCCCTGTAAAATGGGGTTAATAATAATCACCTCCGGAGAAGGCAATGGCACCCCACTCCAGTACTCTTGCCTGGAAAATCCTGTGGATGGATGAGCCTGGTAGGCTGCAGTCCATGGAGTCGCTAGGAGTCGGACACAACTGAGCGACTTCACTTTCACTTTTCAGTTTCATGCATCGGAAAAGAAAATGACAACCCACTCCAGTGTTCTTGCCTGGAAAATCCCAGGGACAGGGGAGCCTGGTGGGCTGCTATCTATGGGGTTGCACAGAGTCGGACACGACCAAAGTGACTTAGCAGCAGCAGCAGCAATAGTCACCTCATATTGAGTGGAGGAGCCCATGAGATGACGCTATTAAAGCTCTCAGCACAATGCCTGGCACAGAATGAATCATCCCCCAATATTAGCAACTGTCAGTAGGTGATCCATGGACATGAGGAGCAGGGGGAAGGCTGAGTCAGGATCTCATTCCCACATCACCTTCGGCATGATAGGCTTTACCTGGGGGCTTCCCAGGTGGCACTAGTGGTAAAGAGCCAGCCTGCCAATGCAGGAGACGTAAGAGACACAGGTTCTGTCCCTGGGCCAGGAAGATCCTCTGGAGAAGGAAACACTCCAGTATTCTTGCCTAAAGGATTGGACGAACAGAGAAGCCTGACTGGCTGTGGTCCACAGGATTGCAAAGAGTGGGACACAACTGAAGCGACTTAGCAGGTACTACTGTTCAAGCCTTTTCAAGGCTCTACTTTTCAAGTCTCAATAAACCAGCTTCTAATAACCAGTGGGTACATAACACAAAACAATTATCAGTCTGAAACAATTGTTCATTGTAGATGCCTAATTGTTCCTTCAGTTACAGCTGTATGTTTAACATGTGCTCCTCCTAATAGTGAATAACAAATTTATTTAGAACCCCTTGGTAAAGACTACAATAAATTGGATTTTAACGGTGGGCACTTGATTCACATGTAATACATTTTGTAGTAAATGAAATAATGGTTTTTATTATTCCATGTCTCCCAAGAAAATAGGGGAAATATTTGGCTTGATCATTTTGAACGATGATAAACTAAATGTTAGTGATCCTGCATCTGGGTTACTTTTACCTTCTCCTTCATGGACATATGTCAGCGTTTGGAGACATTTTTGGTTGTTATAGCTAGGATGAAGGCAGTTTCCATTGGCATCTAATAGATGGAATCAGGGATGCTGTTGGACATCCTAAAATGCAAAGGATTACAACCAGAATTGTCTGAGCCAAAATGTTACTAATACAAAGGTTGAGAAATCCCAATCTAACCAAACCTGTGAGGTTGTGGCAGGAGTCTAAAATGGCCTTTTATTGTGTGTGGAAATAGAGCTACAATTTAAATCACTGGCATTGAGATGAAAAAAATTTCAACTCAGTTGCTAGTAAACTTTGTTCTTTGGAGAATTTTGGAGAAACTTTGGAGAATTGCTAGTAAACTTTGTTCAGTTCAGTTCAGTGACTCAGTCGTGACCCCATGGATTGCACAGCATGTCAGGCCTCCCTGTCCATCACCAACTCCCAGAAATTACTAAAACTCGTGTCCATCGAGTCTGTGATGCCATCCAATCATCTCATCCTCCTGCTTTCAATCTTTCCCAGCAGCAGAGTCTTTTCCAGTTTCCAATGAGTCAGCTGTTTGCATCAGGTCACCAAAGTATTGGAGCTTGAGCTTCAGCATCAGTGTTCCAATGAATACTCAGGACTGATTTCCTTTAGGATTGACTGGTTTGATCCCTCTGTGGTCCAAGGGACTCTCAAGAGTCTTTTCCAACACCACTGTTCAAAAGCATTGTAGTTCTTAATTAATTTCATTTTTCACGTTTTAATTTTTCTCCAAGTAGAAAAGGCAGTGTTCTGCTGGATCGTCATTGTTTTAAAGTTCACTTGGTCTAGTTCTTTTGATTCAGTCTTTTAAGGAAGGCATGAAAGTCACAATCTAGGCAAACTCTGTCCCCATCACTCACAATGAAACTTGTCTCCACAAACCCCTTCCCTGCCTTCCCTCAAAAGAAAGGAAACTAATTTGCTAAGATTTCACTTACCTTAACTTCAGTTTAAATATTTTTCTCCTCTAAATTCACCACAAGCATGGTTTCTAATCCAAGGATAGGATTTCCCCAATGGCTGCCAAGGTGGAAATCAAAACATTCAAAAGCTACAGGAACAAGGTATAGATCCCATTCGTTGTTTAGCTTTCTTACCTTTTGTGCCCACAGACTATGGCTTCACCCATCTGACAAAGTCATTAGTGAGGGAAGAGACTGTACTAGCACTTCTTTAAAAATGGGGCAGGTTTGCTGTTTTTGGAAAGGATCAAATTTGATCTCTTCTGGAAGAGATCAAATTCAGCAGAGGGTAGAGCTACCAAAGTAAAAGCACACGATCCTTTGATTTCAGAGGCTTCTGGGTAGAATTTGGTCCTGTCCCACTCTCATTGTTCCCTCTACTTCCCGTAGACCACCCAAAGCCATGATATGGCCCAGGAGGCCCATGGAGGCTGGAATTCCACAGGGCATGTGTAGGTTAGCTCTGTGATCTTCATCTAGAAGAGAAGGGGAAAACCGGCATTTGTTAAATATGGATTATAATGGCCCAGGAATGATTCAAAGTGTCCTAGGACATGAGTCCCTCTAGAGGAATTTCAGAAGCCACACCTAGGTTAGCATTTGTAAAAACTGATTTGGGTGGATTCTTGTTTAAACAAACATGAACCCAGATCTTCCTAAGTTCCTACTGAATTCTTCTTTAGTCCCAACCCAGGTGGATGTTTCACATTGATGCCTGGGACATAATAGAAGCTCCAATACATCATATGTTTAAATTTAATTTATCCTCAGTATAATAGGATGAGCAACAGTTTATCCCATAGAGTAGGTGCCAAGATGGAAATAGACTAACATCAGAGACTGTGTCTAGCATGGTCTTTGGTGAACAGTGGGGACTTCGTTTGCTAGTGAGGCATTAGTCTAGAAAAAGGCTTCCTTGAAGGCAGAAGCAATGTATTTGCACAAGGATCCAATCAAGACTTGCTGGAACTGGCTCTGCTCCGAGAAGCTCTGGAATGCAGCATGGTGTCCTCTGTGGAGGCCCATGCTTCACCTGTGCGACGTCTGGCCCTTGTACATGACAGGTTAGAAATTTATGCTGCGATGAGACCTGCAAGCTGCCCATAATTGAGCCTTCTTTACTGGACACAAAGTAAACAACCCATAACTAAGGGATAGATCTCTAGGAACTGCATAGAAATATTAAATAATTTTTAAAAACATCTCAGTTTCAAATCAAGAGCAAAGCTTGTGCCTGACTTTCCAACCTTCTATGAACAGATTATCTGACATCTGGATGTTGTTTCAATTAAGTCTGCAAATTGCAGGATATACCAAGTGTATCACACTTTGCCTTTTGCTTTCTACCTTCTAGGCTTCTTTTCATTTTCTTCATGCCACCGTGTCATTTACTGGGACAAGCCACCACCCCTACCTTGAAGATATAGGCTGGAGAGCCAGACACATGTGCCAGGTACTGAGATAGGTGGTTAGAGCTTGGAATAACCCTTTGCAGTCAGGACTCCAGGACCGAGTTTCAATCCCTACTCAGTTAGTGGTTCTTTCCTTAGAACTTTAAGGGATCTGGAAGAGAGACTGAGCACCAACCATATAGGAAACATTTTGCTAAATGCTCTTCCCTATGCAACTTACTTCCAATAAATTCCTTGAATTCTAAAGATATGGAAAGACAGTAAGAACAAGTCCATTCAAGTCTCATAATTAGAACAACAAACAAATACATTGATCTTGGCAGTCCATTAACCTGGTAAGTATTTATTGAGCATATACTATGTACAGACACTACTCTAGGCTTCATATTTATGCAGAAAATAAGGCATAAGAAGGCCCTGCCTTAAGAAAGCTGACATCCAAGCAAAAGAAAATATGACAGAAAAAAGAGAGAGAGAGAGAAAGAATTCATAAATGAATTTATTTCAGATTATAATTTCTGGAAAGAAAATAAAACAAGGTCATGTGATTGAATGTTCTTAGGGATAGCAGAGGGTGGAATAGAACCAACTGAGAAGGGATAATCAGAGGAGGCTTCGTGATAGAGATTATATTCCTGCTAAAGGACGCAGCAGTGCCAAGATCAGGTGGAAGACCAGTCATTGTTGATTCATCAGAGAGGCCAAGAGGCAGAAAAGGGTTGGTGTTTGAGAATCAGAAAGAGGACCACCGTGGCTCAAGTGAATATGGGAACAATGGTGGGAATGAGGAGAGAAGGGTCAGCATGGGACGGGTCACAGGCCACTCTAAGGAGTTTATAAAAACCATTAGGGCTGTGACGTGTCTCCATTTACTTTCCAGAGAGACCACCCTGGATGCCACACGACTGCTATCCCAGATGATCAAGTTAAAGTTACTATCTGTCATTCTAAGGACCATCCATTATTCATTTACCCCAAAAGAAATAATTGCGCTTCATCTATGGTCATGAACTTGGCCAGACCCTGAAGCTGCAGTGATGAATAAAATATACACAGTCCTTGCCTTGGTCTAGAGTTTTGTGGGGTTTTGTTGCTGTTGCTGTTCAGTCACAAGTTGTGTCTGACTCTTCGTGACCCCATGGACTATATAGCAGGCAAGGCCTCCCTACCCCTCACCACCTCCCAGAGTTTGCCCCCAAGATAAAGTGCATTGCTTTTTAGTGATCTTTTCCAATGAGTCAGCTGTTTGCATCAGGTGGCCAAAGTATTGAAGCTTCAGCTTCAGTATCAGAACTTCCAACGAGTATTCAGGGTTGATTGTGAGATTTACAGGTCAACAAATGGATAATTCATTATAGCACAATGAGTCCCTCCACTGGGGAGGTTCAAAGGCTTTTGAAGACATAGCCAGATGAGGCTTTCTAGAAAAAGTGTCACCCATGTGAATAGAGAGGAGAGGGGGGAAAGAGAAGAAATCTCATGAGGGACAGAAATAGCAGCAGCCAGAGAGAAACTAGACAGGAAGGGTGGCTCACAGTTTGAGGGTGTGGTGAGCCAGGAGGTGGGTTTTTGCAGAATGGCAGTGATCTGTAAAGAAGGACTGTGGGAGATTCTGATTCTATCCGGTGGAATTCAAGCACACAGCAGGATAGCATCAAAATGTTCCTCTGGCTGTATAGCTGCTTAGCAATCAAGGTACTCTTCCCTGAAGTACAGCTTCTACCTACCTTCCAGTCCTTCCCCCTAGGCCCTCTGTCTCCCTGGTCTGTGGGTAGAAGCCC
>NW_011495059.1:3890292-3922176 GCF_000754665.1 Bison bison bison | reverse complement strand
GGCGGGCTGTGGTGTGGCTCAGCCACACAGGCAAACAGCAACAGGCTCAATCTCAAGGGCAGGCAGAGGAGGAAGAGCTAGGATTATTGAGATTCAATGTTTTAAAAGATAGAAGGGGCACATGTTCTTTGCCAACCCATGAGGTTTTCTGCTATTGATGAAATAACAGTAGACAGGTTAATAAGATCAGATTTAGAGCCATTTGAGATGAATTCAAACCCTGGCACTCCCACCTCCTAACTTTATGATATTGGAGCTCTTTGTTCCTCAGTTTTCTCACCTGTAAGTTAAAGTCAAAAAGAGTATCTAGCACAGTGCTGTTGCACGTACATGCTCAGTCACGTCTGACCTGTTGTGACCCTATGGACAATAGCCCACCAGTCTCCTCTGTCTATAGGATTCTCCAGGTAAGAATACTGGAGAGAGTTGTCATGCCCTCCTCCAGGGGATCTTCCCGACCCAGGGATTGAACCCAGGTCTTCTGCGTTTCTTGCATTGCATGTGGATTCTTTATCCACTGAGCCACATGGCAAGCCCATGTTAAAAGGACTCAGGAAGTCAATAGACATCAGACTCTTACACCAGTACATGACTTGGGTTAAGTGTTCATTTAATGTTAGCTGTCATTATCCCTTAATCTGTGCCAAGTTCTAGAGATTAAGAAACATATAAATATAGTCTTAAGATCTGCACAGCTAAGTCAGAGAGATAGACATATCACTTATTGATCACCTACAACATGCCATGTAAGGTCATAGAATACACGCTGGTTTATCTTTGTTTGATACACAGTGGGGAGCATTTCCACTAAACATAACAGAGAAACACAAATTTTGTCCTAAGGACACATGTGGCTTCTGTGTAACATGAGTCCTGAAGAAATTCTGTTGGGAAGAGAGAGTGACTGACGTCTGAATGGACACTAAAATTCCAGTGGAAAGAGGTTTGCTTATAATCTGATACTTGTTCACTTGGACCATCCCTTAATCATTTTCCTTAGCCTGACCCCTTCCTTCCTGAAACTGTTACAGGTTAACTTCTACATTTAGATTTCATCTGGGGATGAGGTTACTGAAGTGAATTCTAATCTCTAACATGAATTCTAACTCCACAGGACAGAGTCCTAAAGCAAAGAGCACAATGTGAATATCCAACCTACCTCTTCCAGGCAAGCGGATTTAGGCAACTCACTCAACTCTCCCACTTCATTCCTCACCTGTACAGTGGAGTATGGCCTCATCACTCCTTTCTGATTGCTAGGAGAATTAAAACACGTGTTATCTGGTATCCGTAGAGCATACAGCACCCCATAATACCCCTCCTTCTGTGACTTTTTCCTTGCTCCATATCCCCATGATCAGTTTCACTGGACATTCACCACGTGCTCACCCCGCCAGGCCAGTGATCCCATAACATGGAACATCCCTCAAGGAGCCCATGTCATGTAAGACTGCTCCATCCTGCCTGATGGGATCAGTCATGGGTATGGCCAAGTCTGGCTCAGGACCTTTGAGAAGCTGAGTGCATGAAATCTCAAATGGGAAGAAGTAGGCCCACAGGATTCTCCCTATTATAAAGCTGAATTGGAAAAATGAATGAGCAATAGCAAGTCAGGAGCTGAAACAAGGAAAAAGACTATGAGCTTGGAAGACCATGATTAGAAAAGTGCTAGGACAGCCTGCGAAGCAGCCACCCAGGCTGTGGGAGACAACCAGGAAAATCCCAGGGTGAACGGATTCCAGAGGAAGTGCTGGAGCAAGAACAGGAGTCTCTTCCACGGAGGTCATTAACACTGACTTCCACCACGTGGTCCCTGTCCTTCCTGAGGCCTGGCCATTCCCTGAGCCCTGAGGCCCCTGAGGCCCAGCCTTATTCATGCCCAGATGCCTGGTTCAGGCCCATTTGTAACCTGAGAGCAGTGGTTCTCCATCAAGGGTGATTTTGCTCCCAGGAGACGACAGGCAGTGTCTAGAGACAGTTTTGGTCACTAGAACTAGGGTGGAGAGGTCACTAAACACCCTACAATACACAGGACGGCCCCTAGAACAGAAAACCATCCAGTGCAAAATGTCAACAGTGCTGATGTTGAGAAACCCTGACTTAGAGTCAACTTCACACTCCTTGAAGCAACTATGACAACACTCTGCTTCTGGAACCTAAAGAGCCCAGGAAATGCAAGGCTTTTTCACCCCTGCCATGTTGTTAGCACTTGAGGGCACTTTGGGGAAAGATCAATGGGTATCCTCCACAATTCATGGCTTTGGAGCTCGGTGCAAGGGGGATTTGCACCGAGGGGATTTGCCTTGAAATTTGGTTTTAACCTGTGGTGTAAATCACATAGACAGAGGTGCCCTTGGAAAGCATTCAGATCACACCTAGTACTTTGCCCATGCCATGTACGTGGCTTGGTGTATAGACAAAAGGGCTTGGCTTGTGTAGAGTTTTGTGTGTGTGTTTCAAACTTTGACATTTAACATGCCAGGTGACTCAGTGGTAAAGAATCTACCTGCTAATGCAGGAGCCACAAGAGATGCAAGGTTTGATATCTGGGTCAGGAAGATCCCCCAGAGAAGGAAATGACAACCTACTCCAGTCTTCTTGCCGGGATCATCCCATGGACAGAGGAGCCTGGTGGGTGACAGTCCATGGGGTCACACAGTGAGAGAGGACTCAGCACAGCTAGATGGGGGATGCTTAGTGTATGGGAAGGGTCTCCCACAATAAGCTGTTAGGAAAGCTGCTACTGCAATGCACAAGCCGCTGAATCAAAGAACTAGGGAGACTGGTGAACGAATGCTTGTTTCTCCCACATCTGTTGTATAAGATGGGGACAATTCACAGTATACATCAGACAAGATGCTATCTGGATTAAATGACCCAGGGTATAAGAGGATGCTGTGTATTCTTTCAAGCTGGAATCATGATTTCTGTCTGATAATTTTCTCTAAAATCCAAACTAGAGTGTTGCAGAACCAATGTGATCCTAAGGAGAAATGTTTTCTTTTTTTTTCCCCCATAGCACAGAGTCATAACTTCAGTATTCATATTCTAGGGAATCCTTGCACTTCACAGGAAGACTCTGGGAGAATCAGTCAAGACTAAATTTCTCACATCCAGAAGGAAATGGCTCCTGGATTATGAGGAAAGGGAAGTATTTCTATGAGATCTGCCGTGTCTGTGGGATACGGACTCTAAAAAGCAAGGAAGCAGATGGGGTTCATGGCATCGAAGACGGAAGATAGAAGAGAATCACTCTGTAAGAGTTTATCTCAAAGCAGGACTGTGGCTCATGAGTCTAAAGGACTTTTCTTAAACTGAGGCCTGAAGATCAGGAAACAGAGAGGTGTAAAACATTTAAACAAAAATAGCAGTGAACATTATTTTTTATTGTTATCTTTAACAATCATTTATTCAATGCTCATAAGGTTTTAGAAACTAGATTGTTTCACATTGAACACTAGTGGTTCTATTTTCAGATCCAGGGTCCCCTAATCAGCTAGCTATAGAGTTGGGACACTGAACCTGGCATATATACTCCAAAATCCAAGACAGCATCTTGACCTCAACCTAAGTCTTCCCCTGCCCACTGTCAGGAAAACTGGATGTGAAGTCTATCTATCTTTGGGCGGCCATGTCTGCAGAGGAGAAACAGATTTCTTTTGCTATTGCTAAATGATTAGAAAGAAAAATAAAGAGCATTCTCCAGTATTCCTAGCACTCATTGATGTAAGGCCTTTGCTGCCATATATGTATTTGGCTGAGTTCTTCTACAAGCTCATCAGCTATGAAACACTCATGGCCAAGTATTGTCATCAGGATGTTGGTTTAGTGAATAAGATATGGAACTAGGTCAAAGTAGAGATAGGTGGATATGGAGAAAAACAAGAAGAAATGGCAGGTTTTTTTTTTAATACATCTATATCCTAACATTATTTAACTAAAATTAGCCCTAAAGAGGGCTTCCCATGTGGCACTAGTAGTAAAGAACCTGCCTGCCGATGCAGGAGACAAAAGAGATGTGGATTCAACCCCTGGGTTGGGAAGATCCCGTGGAGAAGGCATGGCCACCCACTCCAGTATTCTTGCCTGGAGAATTACCCGGACAGAGAAGCCTGGTGGGCTACAGTCTGTGGGGTCACACAGAGTCAGGCACAGCTGAAAGGACTTAGCCTTCAGGCACACAGCCCTAAAGAACTTTCTTTTTGAAGGGATGCCTGTAGCTTGTGAGAAATCTCCATGAATTCTTCTCTGCCTGTAAGAGGAAGATACACCATTAGAAAGGTAATCTACCCTTCGTTTGTAATAAAGTCTTAAATTTTACCTGTGCTTTTCCAGACACAACCTCTGACCTCGAGTTGTCAAGCTGACTGTTCCTGACTTCCTTGGGGTTGATGGTCATGCCATGTGCTTCCACATTCAGAAAACCAAGCCTTAGGTCAAATTCCATACCTCTGTGCAAATCCATAGAGAATTACCTTTCTAAATAACCTGGGATTAAAGTTTTAACTCTGAAACAACCACTACGTCCTATTAGATATGGAACAAAAATGAGTTTTTCCAGAATTACTTGAAATCTTTTGTGGTCAGAAGGTTTGATCTATCTCATTCTACTCTATTGTGTTCTGTTACTAAAGAATACTGTGTCATATGTACCCTGCAGTATGTTAAAATACACAAGTTACAGTATACTGTATTATTAAAATTCTATTATGTTTAAAGTGATGATTGTTTTAAAAGATTGCTAGGCTTTAGGAAAGGGGCTGGCAAACTGGTGCAAAGCCAGCCAACAACTTGTTTTCCTAAATAGAGTTTTATAGGAATGCAAACACATTCCTTCATTTACATAGCATCTGTGACTGCTTTTGCATTACAACAGCAAGCTTAAGCAGTTACAACAGACATAAGATGGTTCAGTAAGCCTAAAATATTTATGATCTAACCCTTTACAGAAAAACTTTGTCAGCCTCTACCTTACAGTTCATGGAGTCACAAGATTTGGACACCACTTAGCAAGTAAACCACAGCCACCTTAAAACTGCAACACTGAAACTCATTGCTTTGAGTTAAATGAAAAGTTTTGCCTGAATGATAGCTAAATGTGAGACTTATTTCCTGCACTCATTATTTTATCAAATATAAATTTGGGATCAATCTTGTATCTAGGAGTCCATAAAAATATGAGGGTTCTGTCCCCAAATCTCCCCATATCACTAATGATGTTTATGGACCCTTAACTTTTCAAAGGCTTTTGTAGAAGAAATGACATCTTTTAGATTTACTGCTTGAGTATATGCATTCTTCACGCCACTAAGTTCTGAACATTAAACACTTTAACTCTGTCATGTCTGCCTGATTATGACCCCACAGACTGTAACCCACCAGGCTCCTTTGTCCATGGGATTTTCCAGCAAGAAGACTGGAGTGGGTTGCCATTTCTTTCCCCATGGGATCTTTCCAACCCAGGGATTGAACCCATGTCTCCTGCATTGTAGGAGGATTCTTTACTGCTGAGCCACCAGGGAAACCCTAGTAAACGCTTTATCCACAGCCATTGGACCCCAAGCACCTAGAACCCGTGCTCTGCAACAACAGAAGCCACCATAATGAGCAGCCCGTGCACCGCAACAGAGAGTAGCCCCTGTTCACTGCAACGAGGGAAAGCCCACACTCAGCAATACTGACCCAGCATAGCCAGAAATAAATTTTTTTAAAAAAATCACCTCTCCACTTAAAGCAGAGGAGGGATTGTTTCATGGTTAAGAAGATAAACTGTGGAGCCAGACTGACTGGTTCCAAATTCAAGCTCCATCTGTCACCAGGTATAAAATCTAGGACAAATTTGCTTGACTGTGCTTCAAGTTTCCTCTTCTGTAAAAAGACACAGTGGTGGTGAGCACCGCATCCGGTGAGCATCAGCGCTCTTGTCATAATTCAGCATTTGCCAAATGTTAGACTGTGAACAAGGTGGTTCAACTCACGTGCTTTTCACAGAGACTAGGGACAAAGTAGGAACGATTAGCACGCTGTTTGACAAATGTGGAAACAGAGGCTCAGAAAGTTTAAGTAGCTTGTCAAAGATCAAAGAGTGAGGAAGCAGCAGGATTTAGAAATAAACTCAAATCTAGCCAAGTCCCAACTGAAGCTTTCAAAAATTCTGCTGTACCCCCTGGGGTGAGGGGGAAAAAAAAAAAAAAGAAAGTATTTGCATTGGGTCCTGTGGAGCCTCCTTCCCGGAACTCACCTAAGGTATAAATGTCGATGGCAGAGGCAAGGACCAGAGCAGGCTTGTATTCAGTTTACATGCTTCTCTTGGGAAAAAAATCAACCACATGTAATGAACAAGCAAGTCTAGGCAATTGTGGAAGTTGTTTTTTTTTTTTTTAGATTTTTAATGAAGCATTGATCATGCTGGATGGCATCACCGACTCGATGGACGTGAGTTTGAGTGAACTTCGGGAGATGGTGATGGACAGGGAGGCCTGGCATGCTGCGATTCATGGGGTCGCAAAGAGTTGGACACGACTGAGCGACTGAACTGAACTGAACTGATCATGATGTACGTTTTGCTAATCTAGAGCATTTACCTTCTTCATTTGCTGCTTCTCCTCTTACCTTCTCATTCCTTTTCCTGTGACGTTTCTGGCAGTGCAGATACCAGGTATTATTGCCTGATAGGTGTTTCATGGAGAAGAAAATTGCCCCAATTCTTCCAAACACGGAAATCTAAGAACACACTCACACTATGTCTGTATACATGTTAGCTGCTCTGTCATGTCTGACTCTTTGCGACCCCATAGACCGTAGCCCACCAGGCTCCTCTGGCCATGGAATTCTTTAGGCAAGAATACTGGAGTGAGTAGCCATTCCCTTCTCCAGGGAATCTTCCAAACCTAGGAATCGAACCCAGGTTTCCTGAATTGCAGACAGATTCTTTACTGTCTGAGCCACGAGGGAAACCTCTCTGTATACATGGATAGAGAGAATGAGAGAGGGAAAGAGAGAGAGGAATCTCGTGGCTCCGTCCACAAGTTGGCATGGAAATAGATCAATCTTTTGTTCATGCCTACCTAGGGAAGGAAGGAAAGAAAGAAAAGTGAAGAGATGTCGGTAGCAGGTAAGGTGAATTTTAAGGACACTTTCAGCTGTGAGAGAAAACCCAAGGGGACTAGATAAATAGACTAGAGGTAAGAAGACCTGAAGTTTGGTTAATTCAGAGGCTAAACCACTCCACCAAAGACCAAAGTTCTTTCCATATTTTGGCTCTATCACCTTCAGCTTATGCACCTCGTCCTCGAGATGGTTCCCCTCAAGCCAGGCAGTTGAAGAATTTACATCCGGACATGAAAACATGCAGAGGAAGACGAAGACCATCTACTCTTATGTAAAGGGTAAGGAAGCCTTTCTAGAACCCACCATCAGCTTCCTCTTTGTGTCAGTTAAAACTAACCACAGACCTATTTCTGCACCAGTTCCTGGGAAGAGAAGTGGACCTCCATGACGTAAACTGACCCTTGGAGATGAAACGTGTTCTGGGGGTAAAACAACGATGGCTCCTCCAAAACTCCTGACACACTGAGTCCCACGTCCAAGATGGTGCTTCTGCTAAATATGTGAACTCACAGACTTATTGAATGTTAAGTCAAGGGGCCCAGTGTCTCACCACCCAAAGGCAGAGGCCCCATGGGAGAGGACCTAAGCCTTGGCAGAGCACAACACTGCCTGCTGTGTGCCATGTTCCCTCAATCCCTAGGGCTGTTACACGTGGATCCATACTCTGGAGTTAAGAGAGATAAACACAAAGACAAAGTCCCTGCTTTCAAAGACTTTAAATTCTAGTGGAAGAGACAAAAAACAAAGAATAAGCATACAATTTATATGGTTGCATATGAAGAACTGACTCACTGGAAAAGCCCCTGATGCTGGGAAAGACTGAAGGCGGGAGGAAAAGGGGATGACAGAGGATGAGATGGTTGGATGGCATCCCTGACCTGATGGACATGAGTTTGAGTAAGCTCCAGGAGTGGGTGATGGACAGGGAGGCCTGGCATGCTGTAGTCCATGGGGTTGCAAAGAGTGCTGAACTGAACTGAAAGAGTGATATAAAGAAAAATAAAGGGCAATAAGAAGATCGACTGTAACAAAGAATGTACATCCTCCTAACTGGAAAGACCTCTCTAAAAAACTGAAAAAAAAAAAAGATTTCTTCACCACAGCCCACTCTCCACACTATTTGCCCAGACTTATTAACTCAGGTTCTTCTTTCAGGTTTTAGCTTACACATCACAATCCTTTGGGGTCTTCCTAGCTTCTGAAGCTCTCTCTTTTATGTGAACTTCTTATCACCAGAGTTGCAATCCTGTATATATTTGAGTGTTTAGTTATCCTCCTTTTTATCATAAGAAGCAAAAAACAAAAACAGGAAGTGAGTCCATGTCCATCTCCAGGAATGAGCACATTGCACACCACGTAGTGGCCACTTCATCAATGTTTTTTGAGTAATGGAATAAGAAACTAAGTAACATGAGATATTGGCTGCTGGTGGGGCCACAGAAAAGACACATCTTCCCTGGGAATCACATGCCACTACCTAATACAGCTCATCAAATCCTAGCTATCTCCAGTCTCATGTTCCTGCCCTGGACCAGCTCCCTAGGTTTCCATGATTTCCAAAAAATGAAAATAAGTAATGTAAAAATATACAGACTGGACAGTATTTTTTCTCTAATTTTGTTTTTACTTTTTGGCCACACCACACAACTTGTGCGACCTTAGTTTCCTGACCAGGGATTGAACCTGGGCCCTTGAGAGTGAAAGCCCATAGCCCTATCCACCATACAGTCAGGGAAGTCCCAAGATAGTATTCTTATATCCTGTCCATCACTGAGTAGCAAAAGAATTTTTTTTTTTCCTACACAGCTTGTACCCCATGGAGAGATCACAGGAAACACAAAATCCTCTCTCTCCTTGGAGGTATGTTTAGAAAAGCTCTAGAGAATAAAATTGAGAGCCAAGACTTTGGAACACCCCTGATGATGAAAGTTGTGGCCACACCTTGCGTCTTTGTACACAGCAGACCATGGGGGAAGAAGTGTATATTCTTCTGTTATTACTGTCATTATTATCCTCAGGTCTATTTTATCTCAAACAAGAAAGACAGAAAAGAAGTTGCATTTCATTGAGTGTCCATGTTGTGCTACACACTTTTAATAAAAATATTAATGATAGAAAATAAGACTATTTAAGTGCTTACCTGCAAGGTCTCATTCAGTCTTTGAGACAGATTCTATTAGTGTACCCATTTTATAGATGAGGAAACAGAGACTTGGGGTGGGAAGTCATTTGCCTAAGATCACACAGTGGATGAGTGACAGACACGGGATTTAAGCCAGGTCAGTCTGTCTCCAAAGCCTTAAGTAAGTCTCTAAACTTACTGCTTTAGTCTGGGTTCCCCTTAATTAGCAGAGAATTAGAAAGAGTTTGGGTGCAGGATGTTTATTTGGAGAGTGATCTCGGAGGCAGGATTGAAGGAGTTCGGAAGATGGAGGATGTCAGGAAGAGAGGAAATGCCAACATAAGGGTGTGTGCGAAGCCTTCAGTTCTCAACTGCGAGACCTCTGGGAGGTTGGGGCATTTATTCGCTTGCAGCAGCTCCCCAGTGATTAAGGATTGTTCCTGAGGGTGTTAATTCTCCTGCCCTTTCAGTATGTGCCCCAAGAGGACTGAGTATGCTCCAGAGACTTTGAAAAAGACCATGAGTCAGAAAAGCAGAAAGAACTTCATGAAGTGCTTTAGGACAAGGTGCTGTTAGCATAAGTCTCATGAACTGGACTTCAAAATAACACCTGAAATCGCAGGTGAGCTGAGAGATACAGTCCCGGCCAAGGAAGCTCTTCCACTTGCTGTGACTCAAGTTCAGTCTTGTTTCTTGCCCACCACCACCTTGTGAGTTAGGTGTTAAGTTTCCTACCTCCCAGCGGGGAAGGACTGAGGTCATCAATTATCAGCGACTCGACAAAGAACACCCAAGCAGGTGGTGACCTTCCAGCCTCCATTTATGCACCTGTACTTTGGGCTTCCTTTCTCCTGTGCCACACTCTGTTCAACTGAGTCTGAATGAGGTTTCAGGCACAAGGATGCAAGAAACCAGATCAGAGAAAGCCCAGCCTTCATCCTCAGAACAGACGAGAAGGGAGATGGGAATATGACGGCGCTCATCTAAAGAACACACCAGGCAGACTTCCTCTAAGATCGGTCCTCGGAAGCAGGACATCACTATCTCTAGAAACAAAGGTGAGCTCTGTCCTGTTGATGTTACATCTTTACAATATAAACATTGCTGTTTCATGTCCTCAGAGACTCGATTTGAGTATTGAAGAAGACACTAGAGTTTTCATTTGCTTTTCAATCAGGGAACAGCCCCTAAATTCTTATCTCTATGTGTCTCTATAAAGACACAACAGGAATCTTTTGGGGAGGGGCATCCTACACATTGTGTTTCTGACTCTTCATCACTTTCTCCCCCAGCAAATGTGTGGAAAGGATGGAGCATTCCACAGCCCTGTGGGTTTCTAGTTTTGTCTTCAGTCTCAGAACAAGAAAAAACTCGAGGCAAGTCCCTCTCTTTCAATCATCCAGGAAGTGATTCTAGATGATAATAAGAGAGGATAGCAAAAAAAGAGGAGAAGGGGGAAATTACTGGCTTGGTCAAAGCTTGCAAAATGACACCAGTGATTAAAACATCTTATGCTGTCCCCGGGCTGCAGAAGCTATCAGTGACAAAAGATCTCATACACACACACACAAAAGGAAAGAAATTAGCCATTAAGAAATATTTCAGCATAATGCAATTATTACAGCTGTATAATTGAATGGGGAAACCATTGATCTGTAGTAGAAAGGAAATTGCTCTTCTCATTGTGTTCCTATGAATATGTGAACATTAATCTCCATCTATAATCAACGTTCATTTCAAATCTGATTGCGTGCTACTAAACACCCGTAGCTATGCTAACATTATGTTAATATGGTTCAACATCATAGCTCCCAGCTTCACAGCACAAATATTTTTCTTTGGCAATCAATAGTAATTTCAGCTGAGTGGATGGAAGTCACGTTTTAATGGTAATCTTTTCTCCAAGCCTCCAAGTGGAAACTCGGTTGGTGTCTTAACATGGCTGCAGTGCGTTGCATATAATCAGATAAATTAACCTGAAAAGAAATGGAGAGACAGGAAGGAAAGGGGTGGTGGATGTGGGTTAGAAATAAGATGCAAGCTTGGCAAAACTCTAAATCTACCTAGTAGAGGAAAGTGCTCATTAGGTAAGAAAGAAGTGAGGCTGGATGTGTGGATGGGACGGAATAAATGTATATTGATGGGGGTGGGGGGGTGTGCAGAAAGAGAGCTAGGATTTTTAAGAAATAAATTATTCCTTCTGGCTGTCAGCCAATTGGATGGAGCAGCCAGGTACCTGTGCAACCTGGATTTTGCCTAAGGCAACCAAGAGGTGTGAGGAAGGAACAGGAAGCTTGACAAAGCTGGATGCAGGCAGGCTACGTGGAACTGCCTTTACTTTTGATGCGAACATTCAGACGTCTCTTCTTTTCCTTATTTTCATTCATTCAGTTATTCATCAGTTTATAGCAAGCAATGGAAAATACAGAAAATTTCACACATTTTTACATTTATAAAAATAAAGAGGGCTTCCCTGGGGGCTTGGTGGTAAAGAATTTGCCTGCCAATGCAGGAGACACAGGTTCAAGACCTGATCCAGGAAAATATCGCATGTCGCAGAGCAACTAAGCCCATGAGCCACAACTATTGAGCCTCTGCTCTAGAGCCTTCACACCTAGAGCCCGTGCTCACAGCAAGAAAAACCGCCGCAACGAGAAGCCTGCACACCGCACCTAGAGAGTAGCCCACGCAGCATCGAAGACCAAGCACAGCCAAAAAGAATAAATAAATAACATTATTTAAAAAAAACAAAAAAAAAACAAAGAATATTTGGAAAGTGAAGAAATGTGTGAAGAAGATATCTTCTTTTTTAAGCACCTCCACTTCTAGGCACCAGGAGTATAAGAATGATGTCAGCGCATCTCTGCCCATGGAGTGCTGATGGCCCAGAATGAGAGTCGGACCCAGGAACAGCGCACAATGACGGTCCCACTGCTTTGGAAGTTCTCTGTACCATCCCCGTTCCCCTAGCCAATGTGATCCTTTCCTGCCATAAGAAAGAGAGAGAGAGAAGAACTTTTGTTACATTCGTCAGACATTAGATTCAACCTGCAGAGACCTATCTGAAGGAAGTCTTAGATGAGATCCCAGGCTCAGCTCCTTCATCTGAGGCCGCTGCCCTCCAGGACTCCTGGTCAACCACACCTCCCCCTCCACCTCCCAGTTGCTTCAATCACAGGCTCGTTCTCTGAGGAGGGTCAAGGTTAGGACCTTCATGTCTGTGTGTTGCCTCTTATAAGGCAGAAGGAAATAAAACAACACAAGAGGGTCTCCAGCCTCTTTGCCTTCCCCTGTTAAGAAGAATTCTAGTGATGTCCCTTTCTTTCACAGCTCCCTCAAGCCCCCTGCCCTCTCTTGCCTGGGTCCTAGTATGAAGATCAGAGGGGGACGTTCTCTGAAGGACAGAAGGAGAGACACTGAAGTGAGAGGGAAATCAAGAGATGACCTCAAGCCAATGGGAAAGATGAAGACAACACTACCAGGTGAAGGTCACAGTGAGACTGATACATAGACACCACGGATACTACATATAAAACAGATAACTAGGGAGAACATGCTGAATAGCACAGGGAACTCTGCTCAAGGCTCTGTGGTGACCTAAATGAGAAGGAAGTCCAAAGCGGAGGGCATATACGTACACGTGTGGCTGATTCACTTTGCTGCAGAGGGGAAACTAACCCGACATGGGAAAGCAACTCTACTCCAGTAAAAATTAGCTTAAAAGATAACGATAATATAAAGGAACTACAGCAATGAATACTGAAAGCCCTCACTGTTTCAGTATTTCTCAAAAAATAAAAGGCCGTCAATATTCAATACTGTCTCCTTTGACTTCAGAAAGAGGAGACATTTGCGAAAGATAAACTGCCACAGATATGGGAAACACTGAAAATATTAGATAAAAAAAATTTTTTTGAAACGTTTTCCAATACTTTGCTCCTTGTTCCACTTTATCACGCTCTACAGAGACCTGTAAAGGATTAATATCTCATGCCTATTGTTTTTCTTGTTTATAATTCCAAAGTGAGGAGAGGTTTGAATTACTTTTACTTATTTATTTCTTATAATCTCAAAATGCCTTTTTAGGATGACAGTAACTATTATTATCAAATATGATTTACATAACAAAGCCAGAACTATCCGGGAACTTCTCTCAGATGTATTCTTTATCCCCCAAACTTCTGTTCAACTTTAATTCCATCAGCTCTACTTGAATTATTGTGACTGTCTCTTTCCCAGCCTCCCTAAACCTTGGGTTGTTCCCTTTTAATCTGTCACCTACAAGATTAGCCAAAAAAATTCACATGATCAAACATAATTTTCAAGACATTTGGAAACTAAGTATCCAGAACATGGAAACAAGACTATATATTCCCAGCCATGTTTAAAGTCACACAATAGCCAATGAAATGTTTGACAAAAATTCACTAAACTTATTGTTAAATGTTTAGAAACCTATTTTGAGTTTTACTGTTTATTAGCAAAGCCAAAAAAAATAAATAAATAAAAGCCACTGAGGATAACACTCAATCTTCCCAACACAAGAAAAACAGCTGAAAGATTACACAGAAAACAATACGGCGACAAATAAAAATGCATTCCTTTGTCAGCAGATTCCATTAGAAGATGCAGAGAAAACCTTGCTGACGATCTGAAGAGTCAAGTGTTAAAAGAAATTACTTGGTGTGTGAGGGTCGCTATACAGTTGGCTGAAAGTACAGATGTTTCTAACATTTCTTTCCTTGTGGAATTTGCAACATGAAATACAGGATAAACTTTTTTTTTAACACTAAATATATATAAGGGAGAAAAAATGTTTCAGTAATACGTGACTTTCTTATAAAACTGCTATTTTATGAAATGACTATAAGTGGATCTACTGATACAGTGACTAGTTGACTTGGATTTAGTTTTCTTTTTAATTCCAAGGAAGGTTACAAAGAAAGCTCTGGATATGAAATTCATAGGCTAGACCATTACATCTATAGCAAAAAAAGTAGTTGAAGCTGTAGATATGCAAAAATGTCTACAGTTTGTCCTCATGTGCTTAATTTTGCAAGAGAAAAGATCTTTAGAATACAAAAGAATATTTACCTTTATAAGAGACAGTGACAATAAAAATTATTTTCAAAATGTCACAAAGAACTTCCAAAAGCTGCTAACTTTAAGGTTATTTATTTTTGTTTTCTAAAAAGAGAAGTGTTTTAAGTTTGCTGAACAGTTTTGCTGCTACTGCAATGTCTGTTGGTATATTATCACTTATCAGATGATTAAATAATAATACTAATCACAATGTTAAGAATAATAATAAGTATAATCTCTCCCTTCAAGGGTAAGGTGACATTTTAAAAATAAGGAACAAAGTATCTATTAAGTAAATGAAACAGGCCATGGAGAGTGTTTTGAAAATGGATGTTGGAAAACATCCTCTCTGCCATAAGATTTTGTTGCTAAAATAATATGAAAGAGACAGTGTTAGTCACTGAGTCGTTTCCAACTCTTTGTGACCCCATGGACTGTAGCCTGCCAGGCTCCTCTGTCCATGAAATTCTCCAAGCAAGAATATTGGAGTGGCTTCCCATTTCCTTCTCCAGCAGATCTTCCTGACCCAGGTCAATCCAGGTCTCTTTCCTGTCTGAACCACCCGTGTATATGCACTAATTATAAGAGCTCTGTCTATATATTTGAAAATACCTAAGAGTTGTTTCACCTATACAAAATTCTTCCAGACCAAAATTCATAGTGGAATTTGAAGTGTTTGCATGAATACATGGAGGGCAACTCCTTCCAATTATTTTGTAAAGCTACTAATTGGCATTATGGAAGATAGATGGTTTCTAGATTGCATCAAACACTGCTGTATAATTGGTGGATTAAATGAGATTGAAAAATGAGTTTGATGATGAGGAAAGCAGAACCTGAGGTGCCCTTCTTTTGCATCTTGAGCTGTGTATCAATTCCAATGATCTTTTGCTCTGTAACAAACCACTCTTAATCTTGCATGATTCTGGTGTTTGAAATCCTCAGCTGAACAGTTCTTACTTAGGGTCCCTGGAGCAGTTGCAGTCAAATGCAGGTGCAGCTGGAGATATCTGAAGGCTTCTTTATTCAAGTGTCTGATGCTTGGTCTCTAAGATCACTGGGATGGTTGAAATGGTTGGGTGCTGGGCCAGCATCTCTCTTCAAGCAGCTACCCTGCAAGACTAGCTTGTCTCCCTTAAGCATGGCGGGCCTGTGATGGTCAGACCTCTCCATGTGGCTGGCTTCCCCCAGGATGAGCATTCCAAAGAATTCAAATGGAAGCTGTAAGTTTTCTTCTTAGAGCATACTCTTGGAAGTCCCAGAAAGTTGCTTCCTCCACATCCTGTTGGTCAAGAAGTTCGCTAGGTCCAGTCAAGATCCAAGAGAATGAGAATTAGACTCCATCTCTCAGTGCAAGGAGCATCACAAGTATATATAGACAGAAGACACTGACGATAGTCATCAACTTCTGTATGAGTTAACTGATGGAGTGCATCTGAAACAGCTGATCCTATCACTAAGACATATCCGTGCTTAGATAATATAAAGAACCATGCACTCAAATACTTTAAAGTTTGAGCAAAGCTTCTGTGATTACAATGACTGATTCCTTTTCTTACTTTCTTTAACACATGTGGGCTGACGAAGGATGGCTTTGTTTTGTTTGGAGAATCTAATCTAGCATGTCTAGTGTGTGCATGCTCAGTCATGTCCAACTCTTTGAGACCCCCAGGACTGTAGCCCACCAGGCTCCTCTGTCCATGGGATTTCCCAGGCAAGAATACTGGAGTGGGTTGCCATTTCCTTTTTCAGGAAATCTTCCTTGACCCAGGAATTGAACCCATGTCTCTTGTATCTCCTGCATTGGCAAGCAGATTCTTTACCACTTGTACCACCTGGGGAATCTAATATGAACAGCTAATGTTTATTGAACTTTTCTGATATGCTAAGCTCTTTTAAAAATGATCTAACATGATCCTTGCCACAAACCTTTTAGGTAAGTATTCTGTGTATTTGGATTCCTCACACACTAAAGACTAAAGCACAGAGAATTTTGTGACTTATTCTGGATCACACAGCATCTAGTACCAAATGGAAGAGAGCTACCCAATCTAGCTAATAGCAGTGACTGATTTACATCTTGCCATGTGGTTGAAAAATCTGTAAAGATAGCATGTTAAATTACATTTTATTATGCATGTCATGAATTAATTTCATTCTTGTTTATTAAAATAGACCACAAAAAATTATAGTATATCCTCTCTATGGAATACTATGCAACTGTCACAAAGAATGAAGTAGGTAATTATGTATTACTTTAAAAACAAAGTTGTAGGATATACATGATATATACATGTATTTATATATATATATATATATATATATCAGTTCAGTTCAGTCACTCAGTCGTGTCCAACTCTTTGCAACCCCATGGACTGTAGCACGCCAGGCTTCCCTGTCCATCACCAACTCCCAGAGCTTGCTCAAGTTCGTATTCATCAACTAGGTGATGCCATCTAGCCATCTCATCCCCTGTCATCCCCTTCTCCTCCTGCCTTCAATCTTTCCCAGCATAATATATATGTATACACATAAAAGTTACTTTCTATGTATATATCATATATATACAGTAAATGAGATTCCAGAAAAAGGTACATTAGAAACTGTTATATGTAGTTCATACTGGGAAAAGGGAATTGGGTTCATCTGAAAAAAACAGAGCCCTTTTTCCTTTTCTTACTTTATTACTTAGTGCCATAGCAGATGCTGGCTTGGCTCAGCCCACACCAAAGGTTACTGTTCCCATATGTATTATTTTCACTTTAACCTTCTCTCTCTCTCTCTTTCTCCCTCTCCCCACCTCCTTTCTCTTTCTCTCTCTCTTGCCACCAGGATTTTTCTTGCTGTCCTGGCTCGGGTCAGGTCAGAAGCCCCTGGGAGCAGATCTCAACTCTTGATGTACAGCAGTACACACTCTCAGCTCTCTGCAGTGTGTTCTTCACAGCCTCTCATGCATCCCCACAGACATGTGCACCCCAGTTCTCCACAGCAGTCCCCCGTCCCCCTTTCACACCCTCTTTACTGTCATACCCCTTCCCTGCCCCACTCTCCAACTTAGCACACTTCCTGGGATCACCTCTCAAAGAGACGGCCTGCACCTGAATCCTTCTTTCAGTATCTGCTTTAGAGAGACCTTTAACTAGGACAAATACTATTTGAACTTTTTGCTTTGTGTTCATGTAACTTTCACTTAAGCAAACAAAGAACCTCTACATTTAATGAATAACATGATCAAATAGCACACTATCTTCAGGCACCAGTGTGGGCTGGATTGTCCCTCAGCACACCTGGGCTCCAGGCTGAGGCTCTGAGTAGCCTTCTGGCTTCTCCTAATGAACACGAACACAATCCAAGGCCACATTTGTGTCTAAGGAAAGCCGGAATCTGGGCAGGGTCTCTCCAGTGAGGCTTGGAGGGAAGGATTCTGAGCACACTGCCTTGCAAAGCAGCGGCATGACTTGTTTCTCTGCTTTCCCGACCCCAACCCCCTCTCACAACCATCTTCAATTTCACACGCCTTTTGCTCATCACCATGCCATTACTAAGGATGCTTGCTTCCCACAAGTACGTGGCCTGGGCCCAGACACCCTGCGATTCATTGTCTGGCTCTGACCCAGTGCCCCAAGCTCTGGCCCAGGGGAGCCGAACTAAGTCGTCTCAAGATTACAAGCCATTTCAGCCCAATCAGGGGTTACGGCCCCTACTTTTTAACATCCTGCTTTTATTTGCAGGCTATGAAGTGTAATAGTTCACCATTTTGGTTTAAGTATCACCATAAAAGTCAGTGAGATGGAACAGGCAATAAGTAGTTCTTTTACACAGTGTGGCTGAGGCTGGGAGCTGACGTCTTCATTAACCCACAGAAACGGCTCTGAGATGAAATGCTGGGTGGGTGCTCCTCGGCGTCAGGGATCAGTCAGATCCTGTGATGTCACGGCCACCTATTTCTGACCCCAAGTGCCGCACTTTGCCCCTTCCTGGTGCTGATGCTGAGCAAGGTGGGAACTCGAGAGGAAAGGAGAAGATGAACATTGTAAGGTGATGCTGAGCGCACTGGGATGAAAAGTGAAAAACTCTTCCCAATATGGAGGTGTTCTGCCAGCAAGACACCTCTCCTTACCATCCACCTGCCATCAAGCATTTGGGGTAGCCGGAGCCTGTCCCAGTGATACAGAATCAGTAGGCACGTGCTGTGGTCTGAATGTCCATGTGCTTAGTCAGTCGTGTCCTACTCTTTGCAACCCCATGGACTGCAGCCCGCCAGGTTCCTCTGTCCATGGAGATTCTCCATGGCAAGAATACTGGAGTGGGTTGCCACGTTCTACTCCAGGGTATCTTCCCAACCCAGGGATCGAACCCAAGTCTCCTGCCTCGCAGGTGGATTCTTTACCATCTGGGCCACCGGTGAAGCCAAAGAACACTGGAGTGGTAGCCTATCCCTTCTCAGGGGATTTACCCAGCCCAGAAATCAAAACAGGGTCTCCTTCATTGCAGGTGGATTCTGATCTACCAGGGAAGCCCCTGAATGTCTGTGTCTCCCTCAAAACTCACACCTTAGAATCCTAATCCTCAGTATGACAGTAAAAGGAGGTGGGGCCTTTGGGATATTAGGGTAGAGTCCTCAAAAATGATGGGCTTCCTGGGCAGCTCAATGGTAAAGAATCTTCCTGCCAGTGCAGGAGATGTAGTTTCGATCCCTGGGTTGGGAAGATCCCTGGAGGAGGAAATGGCAACCCATTCCAGTATTCTTGCCTGAGAAATCCCATGGACAGTGGAGCCTGGTAGGCTACAGTCCATGGGGTAGCATAGAGTCAGACATGCCTTAGCAAATAACCAAAAGTAACCTCATAAATGAGATAAGCTCTCTCATAAAAGGGACCCCACAGAGATCCCTAGGTCCTCCACTGGATGAGAATACGTGAGAAATCAGAAGTCTGCAGCCCGGAAGAAACTGTTAGTCACTGAATCATATCCAACTCTCTGTGACCCTATGGACTGTGGCCCACCAGGCTCCTCTGTCCACGGCATTCTCTAGGCAGGAATGCTGGAGGGGTTGCCATTCCGTTCTACAAAAGATCTTCCTGACCCAGGGATCAAACCTGCATCTCCTACATTGTAGGCAGATTCTTTACCATCTGAGCCACCAGGGAAGCCCAGAAGATGGCTGTCACTAAAACCCGCAGGCACCCTGATGCCCAACTTCCAGCTTCCAGAATGGTGAGAAATAAGATTCTGTTGTTATAAACACATAAGTTGCCCAGTCTGCGGTGTTTCATTCTAGCAGTCCAAGTGGACCTAGACAACATAGTTATGACAAAACAATTGTGTTCTGCTTATCAGGGTGCCATTTGCTTATGTCAGCATTCTAGAAGATGGGGCGGGGGTGGGGAAGAGTTCATTAGTGAAATAAGTTGGTGGAAAAGGTTAACCAGGGATTTCTCACTACATAGAATTGAGGAGTCAAAGAGCTTTAATATGTTGACATGTACACAAATAGCCAAAGATATTTATTTGAAATTTTTCTCAAGGAATTTCTCTTAGAGTTCAAATCTCATGCCTTCCTGACTTCCGGGGTCCTTCCTCCTGATGCATGATGCAAGAACCTTGCCCCGTCCATGGTGACCTAGCACTTGAACACACCAGAACCAGACCCTCCACTGCACTAAGAGATATATATCACCCATACTTCTTCAGCTGCCACTCACACAGTGTCCCAGCCCTCTTCCCTAATTCTGCTCCTACCCCAGGCTTCCCAGGTGCCACAGTGGTAAAAGAACCCACCTGCCAAGGTAGGAGATGTGGGTTCAATCCCTGGGTTGGGAAGATCCACTGGAGAAGGAAATGGCAACCCATTCCAGGTTCTTGCCTGGGAAATCCCATGGGGTCTCAAAGAATCTGACACAACTGAGCGACTGAGCGCTCACATATGCCCTTACTCTTATTAAACGACAGGATAAGGGTTTATAGCCAAGACAAGTTGTTTTCATTCCTTTATCACCAAGCCATTATTATCTATAGGTTTATTATTCCATCTCCTTTTTCTCTTCAGCACCAACTCCCCATAGCCAATTTTACCCAAATGATTTTTTAAATTATTGCCTCATAGCTCAGTTGGTAAAGAATCCGCCTGCAATGCAGGAGACCCTGGTTCGATTCCTGGGTTGGGAAGATCCCCTGATGAAGGGGAAGGCTACCCACTCCAGTATTCTGGCCTGGAGAATTCCATGGACTATACAGTCCATAGAGTGGCAAAGAGTCGGACATGACTGAGCGACTTTCACTTCACTTCACTATACCTGCAATGCAGGACACTCCGGTTCGATTCCTGGGTCTGGAAGATCTGCTAGAGAAGAGATAGACTACCCACTCCAGTGTTCTTGGGCTTCCATTGTGGCTCAGCTGGTAAAGAATCTGCCTGCAATGTGGGAGTCCTGGGTTTGATCCCTGGGTTGGGAAGATCCTCTGGAGAAGGGAAAGGCTATTGAATCCAGTATTCTGGCCTGGAGAATTCCAAGGACTGTATAGTCCTTGGGATTGCAAAAAGTCGGACACGATTGAGAGACTTTCACTTTCACGTGTATCTGGAATTTATTTATTTACCTTGGCTGTGTTGGGTCTTGGTTGTGGCATGCGGGGTGACTTGTTGCGGCATGTGGGCTCTTCATGGAGGCCGGCAGGCTTCTCTTTAGTTGAGGCACACAGGCTCAGTAGTTACAGGACTGGGCTCAGTTGCCCTGAAGAGTGTGGGCTCTTCATTTCCCCACCAGGGGTGGAACCCTCACCCCCTGCATTGCAGGGTGGATTCTTAACCACTGGACCACCAAAGAAGTCCCACAGATTTTTTTTTTTAATGAAGAAATCTACCCTTGTCTTATAAAAAGGACCATTCAACACACTTTCTCCCATGACCAGAACTTGGTAGGTCTTCAGTACATGTTAATGTCTTGTCTTGACTTTCCACATTTTTATTTTCTTAGAAAAAAAAAAATCATAAGAGCTAAAGCTCTCCAGAGTCGCTCTCAGATTCCGTGGGACCAGACACCCACACTGGCCCAAGGATGCCATGGCCCTGTAGCAAGACGTAATGCACCTCCTTCTTATTTTCGCATTCGTGCCAACACCACTAATCCATCACAGCATAACCTGCCTCTTTACGACCCTCCTGTGGATCCATTAAATTTTCTCTGGGGAGTAAAACCTGTTTGACCTCCCTGCCTTGACTCTGGCTTCCTTAAAAAGCCTTTCTCTTGGAAAGACTTTCCAATCATCTTTATCTTCCTCATAAAAGTGAAGTCATGATCACATGACCATCTCTTAACAAACATGCATTGTTTAAGCCAGAAAAACTACTCCTCTGCCCCTTGTAAGGTCTTTACTTTGCAGGAATGCCTCTTGTATTCAGTGTATTTCAAGCTGCCAGGTATCTCCCCTTCTGGTCCATGGTCCCTTGCCTCATATGTACATCATGAGGTAATGGGATAAGAAGGAACATCATATGCCAGTTCCAGAGACTGGGCCCAAGAATCCTGGAAAAATCTCTGCTCTACGAAGCCTGTGCCTATGAAAAGAGCATTTTCTTTTTTATTGTACAAAAATGCATAAGACACTACAGAAAAGTCTGTCTTCAGACACCCAGAAATAATAATCAGTAGGTAAGTATAGCAATTAGAATGGGTGAGTGCAACCTATCATTTTGCTAATTGCAAAATCAAATTTAGTTTACAATGGAAGTAGCTTCTTCTATGTCAACCTAGGTTCTATAGTTAGCAAGAATGTAACTTGAAGTCACCATTCAATGGTTTGCTGATCACTTGGAGTTAAAGAAGGAAGCTAAGATGGTAGCCTCTATCACCCACACATAGAGAATTCAGAATCTTTTCCCATCCATGATAACTTAACACAACATGCTAAACCAAGCATTCTACTGGTCCTTTTGTAGTTGTGACCCATTTACTAAGAGTCCCATCCCTCTATGCCTAGTTCTTGCCTCCCTACCTCTGAATGATAGAATTGGGGTTAAAACCAGACAGGGGCTAAGTCCCAGACACTAAGCTCTCCATAAAAACAGATCTTTATCACTGTGCATGGCTGCATTTCTGATTCACTGTCCTCTAACCATTTGTTTCCTTCAACTCCACCCTCCCCAAGATATTCCAATGATAATATTGTATTTTCTCCCAATTTTGCTTTTACTGTCTTTTCCCAAGTTTAGGTTCCACATTTTCTTCTCCATTATACTCTTTCTAAAAATTGTATTAGTTTATGCATGCGTCTTTGGCTGTGTTGGGTCTTTGCTACGGTGTGCTGGCTTTCTCTACTTGCAGGGCTACTCTAGCTGTGGTGTGCAGGCTTCGCAGTGCAGTGGCTCCTCTTGTTGCAGGGCACGGCTCTAGGGCAAGGGCACTTCAGTGGTTGCAGCCTGAGGGCTCTAGAGCACGAGCTCAGGGGTTGTGCCCCAGGGCCCCAGCTGCCCCATGGCACGTGGGGTCTTCCCAAACCAGGAATCAGAACCTGTGTCCCCTGCATTGGCAGGCAGATTCTTAACACAGAACCACCGGGGAAGACCCTCCATTACACTCTTGACTTAACCTCCACAGCTATTTTGATTATTCCCTTTAGCTATGGTCTTTCCATCAAAGTTACATCGATACCACTGAGCTTTCTCTGACTGATGAGTGGGGGCCAGTAAACTGCTTCTTTGCCAACCATTTACATACTTCCAAGGATGTCACTGCTGCGTTATTCTCACTGTCACCTTTTCGTCAAGAATAGCCTTCTAATAAATTAATGACAGCAGATTCTCTCTGGAAAAATTCTGGAGTGCTCATCAAAGAATCATTTTATGATCCCAAAAGTTCTGCCAAAGTTCCCCCAAAGTTCTGCCTTTGTGGATACTTGCATCATTTACTATTTTTCCTTGTGTTTGTGGAGGCTTGGCTTTCTCATCTTTGAATTATTCCTGTGGAACAGTGAAATATGCCCTGAGCATCATACATGCAAAATCAGGATTGTGTCTTTTCCCAGGGGATTAAGGTTGAAATGTGTCACAACCCCGTCCCCAGATGACTAACATGGACTGGCTTGTGTCCCCTCAGTGTAAGGCGTCCAGAACACATTGAAATCATCTGAGACATGAGCAACATTTAGCTTGTTCCCAATCCTCCTAGATCCCAGCACAACAAAGACTTCCTTGAGCTGCAGACTTTATGACTGTGATCCATTGCCTTGGGCATCAGATATCAGAAGAGAGCAACAGAAAGACCCGATGGCAGAGTAAAGGGCAGGGGGTGTCCAGAGCCAGCAGCCGCCACCACTGTTTTCTTCAGGTTAACCTTCTGAGGACTCCCCGGAGAGGGGAATTTTGTTCCCATAACTCATTTATCATCTACGGTATTCTCCTAATTGGCTTCCCATCTTCCTTTCATTTCTTCATATTATACAAATACGCCCTTGAGCTAATATTCCCCCTCTGCTGATTTGTGGACATTTCCTCACCTGCTGATCTTGTATCCATATCCATCTATCTCTCAGTTTCCCACATTACTTACCTGTGTATTCATCCAGATGTTTGGAATTGCTAGAAGTCTGAACTCCGATTTTCAGAAAGGAGTGGGTGAGGGGTTATTTCATTCAACATGATTTGAAGTGCCACCCAATCTATCTATATTTGGAAAGATCTGCTATCTTGGCGCCATACAGAACCAGACACAGCCTAAGGCCTTATGTTTCCTGTTTAACTTAACAACCTACACAAATGTCTCTTTTACATATTATCAATATGTCTTTAATAGTCTTGCGATTCTTGAAACAATCTGAGTCTGATTTGAATCAGAGAAATCCTGCAGGCTGTGGTAATGGGGACCCCACTGGCTTGAACGACCAAGTAAAATTTCAGAACACATGCATTAGCCCAGAAGAGTATTTTTCATGCCTTTTGAAGAACGTGCATGCATGCAATGTGTGCGTGCTAAGTTGCTTCAATCATGTCCAACTCTTTGCGACTCTATGGATTGTAGCCTGCCAGGCTCCTCTGTTCACGGGATTCTCCAGGCAAGAATACTGGAATGGGCTTGCCATGCCCTCCTCCAGGGGATCTTCCTGACCCAGGGATCGAACCTGAGTCTCTTATGTCTCCTGCATTGACAGGTGGGTTCTTTACCACTAGCGCCACCTGGGAAGCCCCTTTTGAAGAACACCTACTCTTAGTTATTTTATTTAACATGTGTTTAAGACTTATGGTCTGGTAGGATCTTTTCATTTCATTTTTATTTCTGTTTCGACATGGGATGGTATGGAGCAGGATGTGGTTTACAGAACAGCTCAGTGATGTTATTGATAACAATGACACATTTTCTTTCCTTTCTCTGCCATATAGGTCTCTTCTTTCTGTCAGTAAAATAGTTTCTATAACCCTGTTTGAAGGCTCCCAACACTCACAGATGTGTTCGTTATATACAACGTTCACTGCAGAAAGAATAACTAGGTTAAAGTAGACATTTTCCAGTTATAGGGAGAGGTAGAATTCCTGACTTTTTTAGGGTGAAAATAATAAAGTGGGAACCCCATTGGTGTAGCCGTGGTGAGCCCTCCAGACCAGAAATTCAGACACCCAACTGGTATTATGTCTACCAAGTGGGTAGAGTGGCAGTGAGGAGTAATATGAATGAAGCCTAGGAAAAAAGAAAACACAACAAGAAAAAAAACAATGGCCAGAATTATTCTCCAGACTGGATAAAGTTACCCCTTAAGTTCAGTGAACAACTTTCTTACATTTTTTTGAGTGTTGACACCAGGGAAAAAGTAGAAGAGATCCTTGGTAATAAATAGAAGCAGTAAGTTCACCTGGAAAGTAAAGGTGACTGACTGTACATTGCTTCAATGGTATCTGGTTTATACATCAATTGTTTATGAGTTTGATTACTGTGAGTTGGTTCCACGAGTTTGGGCATCAAATGAACAGCAATCAATCCAGTTATATTTCAGGACATCCAAAATTGAGAGATTGGAGATGGCCACTTCTTTGTCCTAGCCCACTGGACTCCCTCTTTGAGAGAATTTGAATGTTGAGTCAAGTGTGTGTGTGTGTGCGTTAAGTTGCTTCAGTCATGTCTGACTCCTTGCCACTCTATGGACTGTAGCCCACCAGGCTCCTCTGCCCCTGGGCTTCTCCAGGCAAGAATACTGGAGTAGGTTCCCGTGTCCTCCTCCAAGGGATCTTCCCGACCCAGGGATCAAATCCGTGTGTCTTAACATCTCCTGCATTGGCAAGGGGTTTCTTTACCATGAGCAGCACCTGGGAAGCCCTGAGTCAAATGTAAAAAAAAATCATAAGTCATCGGAACTGTATGTCCAGAGGCACTTTTTGAGATTTTCCATGCATTCCTACTGCTGGGATTCCTTCAAGTTCTCCTGCTTTCTGTCCTTCTCAAGATTGGGAAATGCAGCTTTTCCTTTACTTCTCTTAACTATCCACTATATACTTCCAAAAAAAAAAAAAAAGCACTGTTTAAAAACTTTGCTTTCATTAGCCTGATGTGAATTCTCTTTCTTGCAACCTGGGGACCATAAGTCATTCAGGAACCATGAGGGCTTTTCCACTGGGGTACAAATCAAGGTACATGAAAGCCACAACTTCTTTAACTGGATTTCAGGACCCAGGGGCAGGATAACTAACCTTTTATTAGGGAAGCTGTGAACCCTGCCTCCTCCTCTCCAGGCAGAGACAAACAGTTCTCCACCCAGGCCTGACTGAGCAATGCAATGGTCTGAGCCCACAGGCGTTCGCACAGGAAGAAGTTGCTGGAACTTGCTCAGGAGGCCCTAGCCAGCCCCACATGCTAGAGGGCCCAGGAGGAGGGCTCCTGTCTCACCCTGGGCGGTCGGATGGAAAGAAAGCATGTCTACCGCCCGGTTCTGGCAGCCAAAGCAGCACCAGCACCAGAGAAGGTTCGGACTCCAGACCCCCCAAAACCAGGAAATTCCACTGGAGCTAAAATTGTAGCTGGCTCCCCAGCCACACTCTCAGCTCACACGCGCTACAGCCTTGGCACAGCTAGTATCTGCACCACACCGCGTTACCCACATGGGGTGAATTATGGAAGCTATGGAACTGCTGGGGCCGAGGTCTGCTGTCCCTCTCCCACACCCTGAACCCTGGGGCAAGAGGGCCTTTCACCCTCCATATGCTTGAGTACTTGGAACAAGCTCGCTGTTCATTTTAACAACAGCATCAGAGACAGAAAACAAACATGCATGGGCCAGGCACTCAACTAGAGAGTTAATGAAAATTATCTATCCATTCTTTCTGACAACATTTTGTCCAGAGTAATATTATCCCCATTTTACCAAAGTTGCCTGGGTTACAAATGTTGCCTGGGTTTGCATGCTGTCTATGGGCCAGGTTTGGAATTTGAGCCCAGCTCTCTTAGGTCTGAAGCCTAGGGAACTGATTCTTTCTAACTGATGAACCTCAGGGTGTCTGCACTGATATTCAAGTGCCTTTTTAAAATTAGAAAACCAGACCCACCTGCGAGACTTCTCTCTATTGGAAGAGGCAGGAAATGCTCTCCTCTAGGCTAGGAGATTTTCCTCGGCCCATCCTGGCAAGGTCATTGTCATCATCAGTTCACAAAGGATATAAGTTGGAGGAAAGAGCCAGGACTAGGAATCCAAAGGCACTGTTGGCCTGACATGGGTTCTGACCCTTGCCTTCTTTGCGTCTTCAACCCATTCATTTCTAAGATAGGGTGTAACAGTGTCTAGCTGCACTCGCCGTGTGCTTTGTGCATAAGGCAGCGATCAATCAAAAGGCAAGGGAGGAAGCCATCTGCCCCGGTGGAGATAAGTTTTTATTACTAACATTGTTTAGACTTGAAAAGGAAGGTGGCTTTTGATTAGTTTTATGATTTCTTTTAAGTTGTTGCACAGTCGTGTCTGACTCTTTGCCACCCCATGCAACCCCACGGACTGCAGCCCACCAGGCTCCTCTGTCCATGGAATTCTCCAGGCAAGAATACTGGAGTGGGTAGCCACTTCCTTCTCCAGGGGATCTTTCCAACCCAGGGACTGAACCCAAGTCTCCTGCATTGCAGGCAGATTCTTTACCGTCTTAGCTACCAGGGAAGCCCTGTAGACAATGTAACCCTTACAACCTTTAGAGAGAGTGGGGTGGTGAGGTGGGAGGTCCTCCCAATTCTAATTCTGTAAGGGAATTCTAGTGCTCCTAGATCAAGGAATCTGCAAGAAAAATTCAAAGACTTACAGACCATGAAATCAAATCCATCACTGACAAATCTAGAAATTAAAGCCCCTGGAAGAGAAATGACTTGCCTAAGATCACGTAGTAAATTAGAGCAGAGTAAAAGTTAATCTTCTCTTTAGCTTTAAAAATGTAAAGGCATTTTTTTTTCTTTTTTCTTCTTTACAGATGTAAAGTAATATTATCCCAGTATCTGATGGCCAGAAAATGACCCCCTAATATTTCCAAAGGACCCAGTCCCTTCCTCTTCTGATTCTGACCCTCAGGCTGAGTTTCCTTGGATGGAGGGAGCGCAGGACTTGAAACCCAAAGACTTGGGTTCAAGCCTTTGTGTGCTGATGACTTCACTGTGGAGGGATGAGACATGAATAGCTAGTCCCTGCTATCAGGTGGAATATCTGCCCCAGACACCAGCATGAGCAGTGTCCCAAAGAGCACCTGATGAACTGTCAAATCAGCAGAACAAGAAAGTAATACTTCAGGGAGACAGAGGAGAGCAACCCTCTGTCTCTTCCATGAACCCCTCCCAGCTCACCTGATGTCCCTCTGGCTTTCTAAGCCCTTCATCAATTACTTAAACAGATGTGTTGCTTGATAATGATTTGTTTAGGAAACACGATATTTCAGGAAAATCATAGGAGATTTGGAGACAACAGACCTGTTTACAGCTCTTCTCTGTGGTGTGCTTAGTGTCCAACTCTTTGCGACCCCGTGGACTGTAGCCCACCAGGTTCCTCTATCCACGCGGATTCTCCAGGCAAGAATACTGGAGTGGGTTGCAATGCCCTCCTCCAGGGGATCTTCCCAACCCAGGTCTCCTGCATTGCAGATGGATTCTTTACCAGCTAAGCTACCAGGGAAGCCCACAGCTCATCTCTGCCATTTGCTAACTAAATGATTTTGAACAGTTTCCTTTACCTTTGAAACTGCTTTCTCGATGGTAACGATAACCCTGTAAGCGAGACAGCAAAAGAGACACCGATGTATAGAACAGTCTTTTGGACTCTGTGGGAGAGGGAGAGGGTGGGATGATTTGGGAGAATGGCATTGAAACATGTATAATATCATATATGAAATGAATTGCCAGTCCAGGTTCAATGCATGATACTGGATGCTTGGGGCCGGTGCACTGGGACGACCCAGAGGGATGGTACGGGGAGGGAGGTGAGGGGGGTTCATGATATACCTGTGGCGGATTCATGTTGACGTATGGCGAAACCAATACAATATTGTAAAGTAATTAACCTGCAATTAAAATAAAGTAATTAAAAAAAAAACAGCTGTGCTTTCTCTTCCACAAAAAGGGAACAATGACCCAAACTTCTCGTGACTGGTAGAGGGTTAAATGAGAAGCTAGATAGAAAGCCTCTACCACTCTGTTTGGCTCCTGGTGAATACAACGTAGTTCCTTTTTCATCAGTTGGACAGCTAACTCCTTGAGGGTAAGTTCAGGCCTTATGACTTAACATCTCTCATGGCTTTTTCATAGTGGTACCCAAAATCATTGCTGATTTGAGCTGTCTCAAAAATGGTCAATAGAGAGAAGGGCGAGTCCATGAACAACAGACAAAAGTTGGATTTCCACTATTTTCTTTGGATATCCATCATAATCTGAGTTGAGTTTCTTGACAGTGCGTCATGGCTCTGGGTCACTGTATGATTCCATCAGTGGCTTGATGAAGGGTCTGGCCGACAACCAAAGAAGAAAAATTACTTCCCCCAAATCCCAGAACCCAGATGGTTTTACCGGTGATCGCTTAAAAATTTCCATATGGCAATCTCTACAGCATATTCATTTTCCCTGGACACAAAAACTGATTAAAAAATTACAAATTCAATAAAGCAAATGAAGCCATCATGCCAAAACCTGACCAAAAGAAGGTTTTATCATTATAGCCAATGAGAGTGCTACACCAAAATTTGTCACAATTGCTGAATGGTCTACGAAAAAGTGGTATTATTATTTACAGGTATACTTCAGAAATGTCACAGGTTTGGTTCCAGACCACTGTAATAAAACAAATATTTCAATAATGCCAGTCACTTGAGTTTTTTGGTTTCCCAATGCATATAAATGTTATGATCACACTATACTGCAGTCTATTAAATGTGTAGTTGCATTATGTCTAAAAACAACAATCTACATACCTTAATTAAAAAAAAAAAACTATTGCTAAGATTGCTAGCCATCATCTGAACCTTCAATGAGTTGTAGTCTCTTGCTGGCAAGGGTCTTGCCTTGATGTTGATGAAAGTTAACTGATTAAGGTGGCGATGTGACTGTGACAATTTTCTAAAATAAGACAATAATGAAGTTTACAACCTCAGTTCAGTTCAGCCACTCAGTCCTGTCTGACTCTACGACATCAGCTCTTACTTTTGCAACCTATATCACTGTAGCATGAAACGGCGTTTGAGAGAATTTTACCTACAGTAGCTGCTGCTGCTGCTGCTGCGTCACTTCAGTCGTGTCCGACTCTGTGCGACCCCAGAGACGGCAGCCCACCAGGTTCCCCCATCCCTGGGATCCTCCAGGCAAGAACACTGGAGTGGGTTGCCATTTCCTTCTCCAATGCATGAAAGTGAAAAGTGAAAGTGAAGTCGCTCAGTCGTGTCCAACTCTTCTCGACCCCATGGACTGCAGCCCACCAGGCTCCTCCGTCTGTGGGGTTTTCCAGGCAAGAGTACTGGAGTGGGGTGCCATCGCCTTCTCCGACCCACAGTAGAGCTTCTTGTAAAGTTGGAGTCAGTCCTCTCAAACCCCGCTGCTGCTTTATCCACCAAGTTTATGTAATACTCCAGATACTTTGTTGTCATTTCAGCCATCTTCATAGCATCTTTACCAAGAGGAGATTCCAGAAGTTAAGAGTCCAAACAGCAGACAAAAACTATGCTATGAGTTGACCAGGAAAAGTTTAATACAAAGAATTATTAACTATTGCTGTTCAGTTGCTCAGTCGTGTCTGACTCTCTGTGATCCCATGGACTGCAGCACGCCAAGCTTTCCCATCCTTCACCATCTCCCGGAGCCTGCTCAAACTGATGTCCATTGAGTTGGTGATGCCATCCAACCATCTCATCCTCTGTCATCCCCTTCTCCCCTTGCCTTCAATCTTTCCCAGCTTCAGGGTCTTTTCCAATGAGTCAGTTCTTCCCATCAGGTGGCCAAAGTATTGAAGCTTCAGCCTCAGCATCAGTCCTTCCAATGAATATTCAGGGTTGATTCCCTTTAGGATGGACTGGTTTGACCTCCTTGTAGTCCAAGGGACTCTCAAGAGTCTTCTCCAATAACACAGTTCAAAAGCGTCAGTTCTTCAGTGCTCAGCTTTATTTACGGTTCAACTCTCATGTCCAAACATGCTACTGGAAAAACCACAGCTTTGACTAGACAGACCTTTGTTGGCAAAGTAATATCTCTTTGTTATTAACTATATCTCCCCAAGTAATAGCTCCATGTTATTAACTGCGGTGTGGAGTAAAGAGGATTCCAAGAACAATAGAAATAGCAGAGTAGGACGAAGCATGAGCTCTAGGGCTGAGGCAGAAAGCCCAAGGAAGGAACGAATCTAGAAAACAGCTCAGAGCAGAGATCCAGATTGGGTTCACAATGGTGCTGCTTTGGCCCACCAGGGAGTGGAGAAGTTTGCCAAAGTGTGCACATCTTGAGTGCTGGGGTAAGCAGCCCATGGTAAAATGCCATGCCCCTGGTGGTGAGTGCCACCGGGTGTCCCCTGGCCTCCTTCCTCTAGAGAAGCAAAGACTCAATAACAGAACCAAGATGAACAGCCCCTTTCCAGTCCAGTGTCTCTCCAGCGCCCTCTACTGAAACCTCTCGCCAGTGAGTTGGCTGACAGAGGAATGGGATTCCAATGTCAGAAGCAGGGCAATGAAGGTCAAAACTGATAACTAGCACATACACCAAAATACATGAAATAGAAGAAAATAAATTAAGATCATCAATAACCCCAACAACCAAAATAAATCTTCTCTTGATATTTCAATAAATGTTCCTCTAAAGCTTTCATTTATTTGGAAGGGAAAGTGTGTTTTCATATTTCCTTTTTATGTCACCAAGATTGTATTTTATATATAACTTAACCATATTACTTTTTTCACTTAACACCATAAGTAATACTTAACATCATTAAAAATCCCTTTAACATCATTTTATTGGGTACATAATATTCCACAATGGAATGCTTAATTTACTAACTAGCCTTCTAAATCAATGAGATAAACACAACACACTAATAGATAAAAGGACAAAGACAGCAAAAAAAAAAAAAAAAAGGCTAATCACTGAATGTGAACT
>NW_011495059.1:3880888-3890192 GCF_000754665.1 Bison bison bison | reverse complement strand
GCTGCTGCTGCTGCTGCTAAGTCGCTTTAGTCGTGTCCGACTCTGTGCGACCCCAGAGACGGCAGCCCACCAGGCTCCTCTGTCCCTGGGATTCTCCAGGCAAAAATACTGGAGTGGGTTGCCATTTTCTTCTCCAATGCATAAAAGTGAAAAGTGAAAGTGAAGTCACTCAGTCGCGCCTGACTCTTAGCAACCCCATGGACTGCAGCCCACCAGGCTTCTCCGTCCATGGGATTTTCCAGGCAAGAGGACTGGAGTGGGGTGCCATTGCCTTCTCCAAACAAAGATGAGGAAATGCTAAACCTCATGAATAATTGGGGCTTCCCTGATAGCTCAGTTGGTAAAGAATCCGCCTGCAATGCAGAAGATCTGGTTTGATCCCTGGGTTGGGAAGATACCCTGGAGAAGGGAAAGGCTACCCACACCAGTATTCTGGCCTGGAGAATTCCAAGGACTGTATAGTCCATGGGGTCACAAAGAGTTAGACACAACTGAGTGACTTTCACTTCACTTCATGAATAGTCAAAGAAAACTATTCCTATAATGACAAATACGACAAAGTTGGGCATACATTTGTAGTCATGCTAAATTTTCTTGCTAGAATCATCTGAGTTATTTTTCAAATCAGTTTCAGACAATGACAAATTCTTCAAATCCAAAACTTGTTTTTCTTTGAGTGACAATGGCTGTAAGTCATGATTTTTCAAATGTGTGTCTGTTGTGTGACGATGCCGTTCCAAGTTCAAAACAGGCACCCAGCCTGATGGGAACCATAACACAACCTTCATCTCTCCTGGGGTTGTCTCCAACAAAATGATTTGGATTTGTTTTGAAGTGGCCTTCCCCAGAGAAGGACTCCCAAAAGGCATCTTAGAGACTCAACCTTTGGCTTTGCTTGGCACAATGCCTGCAGTGGTCAGATGCTGGGAAACATTGAGGATCCCAGCAGGGGAGAGGAGACTCGAGGAGGGGGCCCGGCTCCAGGCCCAAGATTAGATTCCTAACTTGTTTCTGCTCTGGTCTCAGTGCTGATCAAGACCAGTTCCTGCTGCTTCTTCAATGGCCAATGAAGGAGTTACGAGATCCGTTTATGGAACTACACTCCCCCTTCAAAGCTCACCTACAGTGTGGAGTAATGGAAAGAAGACTGGATTCAGAGAACACCGGCTTCTTCACTCAATTGCTATGATCATGGGTAAGTTACACAAGTCCATGAGTGCTGAGCTTCTCGCCTAGTAAACTGGGTTGATGCTTGCTCTGCCTCTGTTCCTGGATTATTGGGAGAAATAGAAGTTATTTATTTAAAGTATTCTTTTTTTTTTAATTTTTAAAGAGGGTTTTATTATTTATTTATTTGGCCATGCTGTGCAGCATGTGGTATCTTAGTTCCTCAACCAGGGATCAAATGCTTGCCTGCTGCAATGAAAGGGCAGAGTCCTAACCACTGGACCACCAGGGAGGTCCCAAAATACAAGTAGTTTAGAGGCAGTGTGCAAAACGATTTAGACATTGAGAAAAACCAGACATTTAGGATTCAAACATTGAGGAAGTTTACGCAACTTTTCTGTGCTCAGCTTCACCATCTGTAAAAGGAAAGTTATTTCTAATAGAATTATTATGAAAATTAAATTCTATAAAACATGCAAGCACTGTAACAAGGCCTGGAACTAGTCTTGTTAGGAATAGTTCTCCCTGTTTAGGAAGTCCTGCTAGTCAAACCCTCTTTCCTATATTCTCTTCTTAATCCCATCCCGATCTTCCTCTTTCCAGTTTTCCCAAGCTTCATCTTGTGTTTTATATTTTTAGTACATTTGATACCATCTGACACAATAAGTGGCATTCCCCAGCATAACGTTTCCCAGGTGATGCTAGAGGTAAAGAACTTGCCTGCCAATGCAGGAGATGTAAGAGACATGGGCTTGATCCCTGGGTCAGAAAGATCCCCTGGAGGAGGGCATGGCAACCCACTCCAACATTGAATGTGCGACCTTGCTTCAGTCTTAGTAAGTTGCTAAGACAATCTCTACCAGATATTGACTTCAAATCCCTCCTGAGACCAGGAGAAAAAGGTATTGCCTGTAACAGGGCATGAGACTGTATGTGGACAGAGGAGCTAAAGAGCTACTGCAATGAAGTGAAAAAGATAGAAAAAATAATAATAAGTAATGAGAGTGACCAAAAATCTCATACACTACAATTACTGAAAGTAACAACTGATAAAACCACTTTGCAAAACCTTTTGGCTATATCCACTAAACTTAACATCTTCAGGTCCTGTGACCCAACAATTCCATTCCCAGATATATGCCCAACATCTATGTGTATATGGGTGTACCCAAAATCATGTACAAGACTGTATAGCAGCATTAGTCATCATAGCCCTAAGTAGGAAGCGACTTAAATGAGTAATACATTGTGTGTGAGCATCCCAGGTAGCTCAGCAGTAAAGAATCTGCCTGCAATGCAGGAAACCCAGGTTTGATCCCTCGATCAGGAAGATCCCCTGGAGGAGGGCATGGCAACCTACTCCAGTATTCTTGCCTGGAGAATCCCATGGACAGAGCAGCCTGGTAGGCTATAGTCCATAGGGTCTCAAAGAGTCAGGCATGGCTGAAGTGGCTCAACATGCATGCACACTATGTATCCATCCACTCATTCGGTTTTTGTTGGGCTTCCCAAGTGGCACAATGGTAAAGAATCTGCCTGCTAATGCAGGAGATGCAAGAGAAGGGGGTTCGATCCCTGGGCTGGGAAGATCCCCTGGATTAGGAAATGGCAACCTGGTCTGGTATTCTTGCCTGGGAAATTTCAGACAGAGGAGCCTTGCAGGGTATAGTCCATGGAGTCACAAAGAATCAGACACAGCTGAGCACACACAAGATAAGAGATGCATCAACACTCTGTAAGTGTTAAAGACACCAAAAGCTACAGTCCATGGAGGAGAGGGATACTAAACAACCCCTCAGACTAAACACTTTCATTGAGGAAAAACAATTAATCAAAACAAAACAAGGTGGTAAGATACATCATAAGTGGACATTAGTGAGGGCCTTTTTAGAGGGGCTACTTTCAACAGTATAATCATCATGTTTCCCTGTCTTGGGCTCTTAGCATTAAGTTCTCCTGTACAATTAGTGATGTTAAAACTCAAGATGCTAGTGTGTCCCAAACCAGCAGTCTGCTTTTCACCAATAGGAAGATAGGATTTCGACAATACTCCCTGAAAGAGGACATCAAGTACAATAATGGGGTGTGATCACCACGTCATAGCCCGCATGGACTATACAGCCCATGGAATTCTCTACGCCAGAATACTGGAGTGGGTACAATTTCCCTTCACCAGGGGATTTTTCCCAACCCAGGGATCAAACCCAGGTCTCCTGCATTGCAGGTGGATTCTTTACCAGCTGAGCCACAAGGGAAGCCCCACAGTGCCCTACTAGTATAGAACTCTGATGATCCAGGGTCCATAGTGCAGCACTGGACTCTGAGAAGTGTCTTTTTCACACTTCTCAATGGATATTCTCTGCCACTGGTTGGGCTGTATTCCAAGGGCCTCAGCTCTGTGCCTGTGAAGTGGACGATAGTCTAAGGATTTTCTGGTGGCATATTTAACATACCCTTTGTTTCAACATTTTTTCCTGAAATGTTTTTCTCTCCAACTCCCTGGCAATTCTGAGCATAATTGGTGTTGCTTTATTACCAGGGCTCTTTCAACACACTTTACTTTTGAAAGACTTCTTAAAATTTATTTTTAATATCTGAATCATTTTAGATTTTACAGTTAGTCCAAACATCCCACTAACTCTCATACAAGTGAGAGAGCTCATTGGAAGAAAGGGTGCACATTTTTTTGTAAGACAGACCAACATTAAAATTGAAGGGTTTAGTTTTTAATAATATCACTGGAGCCTCTAAAAATAAATGTGCTATATGAATGTAAAATTTTAATCACAATTTTTCATGGCAGAATATGCAGCAAAGACAATGTGAAAATATCTCAGCTTTTTAGGGGTTATTGCCAGATTTGATTCAGTTTCATCAGCATTGGTTCTACCAGTCTGTCCCCACACCCTCAAAGCTTACATGTTTCAAGGTCCCAACTTAGATATTAGCACTTGTATGAAGAACCTTAGGTGGGAATGCTTTCTGCTAGCCAGACTGCTGTACCTGTTATTTATACCTGTCTCATGTATGACTCCGGAGAAGGCAATTGGCACCCCACTCCAGTACTCTTGCCTGGAAAATCCCATGGACGGAGGAGCCTGGTAGGCTGCAGTCCACGGGGTCGCTAAGAGTCGGACACGAGTGAGTGACTTCACTTTCACTTTTCACTTTCATGCATTGGAGAAGGAAATGGCAACCCACTCCAGTGTTCTTGCCTGGAGGATCCCAGGGATGAGGGAGCCTGGTGGGCTGCCGTCTCTGGGGTCACACAGAGTCGGACACAACTGAAGCAACTTAGCAGCAGCAGCAGCAGCATGTATGACTCTATGATAGCATGTCTATATCTCCAACTGTTCTGTGAATGTCTCAGAAAAAAAGGGCGGGGTGAACCATATCTGAGTTAGCCTTTTATCTTCCCCAACACAGCATCCTGCTACCACCATCAACATCATCATCATCATTGTTATCACCATGGCTACCATCATCATCCCAGGTAACACCCAATAAGCAATTACCTTCTGTCAAGCAGGGAGCTCACTGCTTTGAAAACCTGATCAGGGAACAAGATCCTACATGCCTCAACTAAGATTACCATGCCACAACTACAGATCCCACAGGCCACAACTAAAAGAAAAAAAAAAGTCACTGCAATGAAGATGGAAGATCCCTTCTGATCCAAGTAATGCCGGCACAGCCAAATAAATAAATAAAAATAAATATTGAACAAAATAAAAAGATCTGATTTCATTCTCCCTAAAGTCCCACGAGAAAGGTTTTGTTATCCCTCACTCTTTCCAGATGAGGATATGGATCCATGGATAAACTAAGTGACTTCTAATTCCTCACTTCTAGAACTAAATCCCCAGGGCATCTGGCTCTACACAGGGTCATATCTCCACCGCCACTCTGCCTCTCGTCTCACACTTATCTTTGGTGGACGTTCAGAAACATGTGTTGAAGAATTTGGCTCCAGGGCATGGCAGTGGCTGTGAATTGGTTTGGACAGAAAAAAAACTGGAAAGTGAATTCCAACCTCACAAGTGTTTTGGGGTGAGTTTAAGAGGAAGACTGAGGGTCTACATTCCAAGACCACCAGGGACCCCGTTTGCAGTGATGTATCCCAGGGGTCTGTGATAGATTCCGTAAGCACTCCAGTTTTCCCAGGATCGTGAAAGCCTCTGACCAAGCAGTCACATAACCACTGTCTCCTGTAGTGTCCATCCAACTGCTCCTCAGATTCCCCGAGAGGCACGTGGTGAGGACAGGTGGGCTCTCAGGATGGAATGGATACGTACTTAAGCAGTTGGCAGCAGTGGGCTTTTTCCATTCCCTTTATTAACTCCCGTGGACTTCCATTATAAAAATGAAGATGCATTCCCATGGGATAAAACACTTGGCCTTACCACCAGACAGAAATGACCTGTATGAGGCAAACAAATCCTTTCCAATCAGCTGTTTGAAGGAAAAATGGTAATGGATGCGAGGACCTGAAGGAATGAGGAGGCTTATCTTCAGAAAGAGATGCTGAACTACAGAAGACATTAAGTGGGAGAAAGAATGCCTTTTATAAAAAGTGAAAGTGGAGGAAGCAGTCCCAGTGAGGGAGTTGAAGCTAAAGTGAATTTGCATCTCTTCATTTCCTTTTTTTTACCCACTTATTCCCTGTTCAACAGAAAGCACTGATTTGTGCTGAATGAACTCTCCATGACACTGGGGAGAAAAAGACCAACTAGGAACTAGGAATACTCTGAGATAATATGCAGAGGAGCGGCACTTGGGTGGACCTGGAGATGTCAAGTAGTTAGGATACAGGCGGCAACTTTCGCAAGGCGGCAGAGCAAAGACTCCGGATCAGGGCTGTGTAGGCAGGAATCATGTGCTACTCTTGACTTGAAAACACTTCCCGTATCACAAGGCCCCTTCCACCCAGCAGCATCTCATTTCCTTCTTCACCATTGCCAGGTGTTACCTTGAGCCAGGCTTTTAACCTCACTCAACTTCAGCTTCTCCAACTATAAAGTGGGGAATTGGTAGCCTCCCACACTTTTTATAAGATTGTTATAAGAATTAAATGAACTAGTATCTGTAAATCATTTGGAAACGGAACATGAATGTAGTTCTGCCATTTATTTGTTATCAGCTTATTCATCTGCAAAACGGGTAAATTACACATCTCGGGATTACACATGTATAATTATGTATATTATTTAAATCAGGTGTGTGTGTGTTTGTCATTCAGTCTTGTCCGACTCTTTGCAACCCCATGGACTGTAGCCCGCCAGGCTCCTCTGTCCATGAGATTTCCCAGGCAAAAATAATGGAGTGGGTTGCCATTCCCTTCTCCAAGTGATCTTTCTGATCCAGAGAGTGAACCCGGGTCTCCTGCATTGCAGGCAGATTCTTTACCATCTGAGCCACTAAAGCCCCATTTAAATCACACATATATTCATATATATGTATCTGTATCACATATATACATGGCATACATATACACACAGAGATATCTAGATACACAGGTATGTATGTATCTAAATATGTATGTCCATATTTCTATTATATACTGATATGTGCATAACATAAATATATGAAATGTTGAACAGAGCCCAACACCCAGAGAGTGCTCATGCAGCTTTGAGTTATGTGCTAAGCCAATTTATATCTGCCTAATTTGTATAATTTTGTTATTTGATTATTATTTAATGGAGAGTGAGGCAGAGAGAGATAATGAATTCTTTATATATTAAAAGGGGGAAAAAATGATTTTGCTGAGCCTTTCTCATGTGCCAGGCACTGAGATTCCACAGTGAAAAGAGACAAATGTGGTTGATGTTATCGGGGGTGCTTATTTTTTCAGCCAGCCAATGCAGTAGGGATACCCACTCAGATACAGAAGATTAAAGGGAAGGACAATTTGGTAGGGGAATTTCACGTGGTCAGTCAGAAGCCCTGGAGGGTAACAGAAGAGGTTCCTCGACAGGAAGGTACTTGGGTTTGGAAGTGGGAGCAGAAAGGGGGTGTATTATGGACCTGGGGTTCTCAGGAGGTGTATTATGATTCGGGGAAGTGAGATCACTCACTGAGCGAACAGAAGCAATGGAAGGTGAAGAATGGCACTCTTGATAACTACACTTTTTCAGATTCAAAGAGAGAAAAAAGAAAATTAAATGATGGAGACTGAGAAAAACATTAGAAAAGTGAGAGATCCAGGATTCTGCAAGGAACAGAGAGAAACTGGAGAAGGACGGGAGAAAATGCCTTCCCAAGGGAACAGCACACACCTATCAGCAGCTGAGACAGTCACACGGGTTTGGTTGCGTGCATGTTGAGAGCACTTTTAAAAGCTCCACTTGGAGACACTTCCCGTATCACAAGACTCCTTCCATCCAGCGGCCTCTCATTTCCTCAAGGCTGCTCATGTTCTGCTCAGAACAAACCTTAACAGTTCACTAAGGGCTCTCTCCCTGGGCCTTGCCTGGGCCTCTCCACCAAGAATCAGGCAGATCATTATCACCCTTTACAGATGACAAGGAAACCAGTTCAGAGAGGCTAAATCATGCCACAGGTCTTGAGGATTTATTGACATCCTGCAACATACTTGGCCTTCTCTCACCCTGGCCTTGGCCTTCACCTGACCCTGGCCTTGGAGAACTGTGTCTTCTGAGATCCATTTGCAGAAATTATACTCGGCGGGGTCTTTGTGGGGCATTCTGTGGTGGCATGATCCAAGACATATGGAGAACTGACTTGGTTAAATCCTTTGGAAAGTAAATAAAGAAATGAAGAAATGTAAAAGGGACTCGGGTGCTCACAGTGACGGAGGGTGAAAGGCAGAGACACACATCACTGTATGTGTCATTGTGTCCCACCCTCCCCAGCAACCCCCAACAGACAAAGCAACCAGGCTGAGTCTCCGGGGCCCTGGGCAGCCCCCTGCACCTGCTCCCTTGCCTGGGGCTCCCGTTTCCTCCGTCCAGTGGTGCAGGGCTCTTGCTGCCTCTCTTAGGTTCACATATTACTGCTGCTGACTTAGGAGCTCAGATCTGGTTCTTAGTCCGCTCAGGTTCTCTTTCTCCTGGAGTTCAGGCAGACCTTCTTATTTCCCAAGTCAGTAGCTTCCCTAAAGCATAGAGACACAGGATGTCGTAACTCCGATGCCAAAACAGCAGGAGCTGCCAGGGAGGAGAGGTAGGGATGGAATGATGCTGGTGGGTGAGCCGAACAAGGCATGTATATGAGCTGGAGCCTGGGGGAGGAGGAAACTGAGGGTGTCAGGCACAAAAGCCGCTCGATTGGGTGTCAGCTGGACACTTCATGTTTCAAGTCCAGCTCGTATGCAAAGGAAGTGAAACTTGGGGCAAGCAGACCAGGGCAGGTGGAAGGAGCTGGGTCCAGCCCCTTACCAGACAGAGAAGGTCAAGGGGTGGGCAGGGCAGGCTCTAACCAAACATTGATGCACCTGTGAATGAATGGAGCCCATCAGAAAGCCAAGGGATGGGGAGACCCCATGCGAATGACGCCAAGAACCCAGCAGCAGCTTCCTTCCACATTCCACAACCCAGTGGGCCTGCAAGATGGCTCAAGTCAGGATGAATGGATCTGACCTTGTAGCTCATATCAGCCGGGACTCAGCAGGTTGGTGAGGAGCAAGGAGGCAGGGCCCCAGAGGGGCAGGGGAGAACATCACTCAGGGCCCAGCGAGATCCCAGTATCCTGCTACCAGATGCACTGTAAAGCAGCCCCCAGATCCCGATGCATCTCCGTGTCCACACGTGTCACACTGTCCCGGTCCTTGCTCTCAGAATCTTTAAATTACTATGGCTGACATTTGGCTGACTGTGGCTTTAAACGTCTAATTATGCTAGATAACTGCGTCATTTCACCCAGAAAGTTTCAAGTTTTAGCTCACTTGCTTCATTCTCTTTAAAAACACTTTAATATATATATATATATGCACACAGCATAGATATACTGAAGTATAATAAATGAATAGAAAGAATAGTATATTAATACATACCTAGTGGAAAGCACTGGAGAAGGCAATGGCACCCCACTCCAGTACTCTTGCCTGGAAAATCCCATGGACAGAGGAGCCTGTTGGGCTGCAGTCCATGGGGTCGCTAAGAGTCGGACACGACTG
>NW_011495059.1:3857563-3880788 GCF_000754665.1 Bison bison bison | reverse complement strand
CGGCTGCTGCTGCTAAGTCACTTCAGTCGTGTCCGACTCTGTGCAACTCCATAGACGGCAGGCAGCCCACCAGGCCCTGCGGTCCCTGGGATTCTCCAGGCAAGAACACTGGAATGGGTTGCCATTTCCTTCTCCAATGCATGAAAGTGAAAAGTGAGAGTGAAGTCGCTCAGTTGTGTCCGACTCTTAGCGACCCCATGGACTGCAGCCTACCAGGCTCCTCGGTCCATGGGATTTTCCAGGCAAGAGTACTGGAGTGGGTTGCCATTGCCTTCTCCGAGAGCAAGTATATAGCTCGCTGCATTTTCACAAGCTGAATACATTCATATAACTAGTACTCAGATTCAGAAACAGAACATACCAACACCCTGAAAATCCCTATGACACAATTCTAAATACACACACACACACACATATTTATATATATAATCCACTCTGTCAATTCCAAGAAATACCTTTCTGATTTAGATTGAAAACAAACAAGGAAACTCTCTACACAATGTGGGATTTCACCCTCCCCCATGCTTCCCAAACAGATTTACCCTATGAAGGGAATTGTGCCCATCTCCAAACTTGCCCAGCAAAGCTCCTAGAGGTTTGCTTTGACACGAAATGGACCCACAGCCCTTCCCGGTAACTGTTCTGCTTTGCGGTCACTGGGAAGTTGGCCCTGAACCTGGCTGAATGGCCTGAGTCCTTCTGATGAATTGTCATCACAGCATCCTTCTCAGCAATTGAGGCAGCAGCCAATGTGGAACAAATTCTGCAGCTGGCACTTAATTCTTTTCATGCGGGTTCCAATGGAGTCCTGGGAGCCATTTCCTTTTACAGGACGTGGGCACCTTGGAATTACTAAGGAATCTGCTTTTAGGGTATTTTTGAGCCCAGAGCCTTAGCTGAGGATTGGGAATGGTGGGTGGAGTCCAAGTGTTCCTCTAAAACTGTATGCAAGATTTCCAGTATTTTTCTGGGGCGATTCTCAAAGTTACATAATTATTTCCACATCAGGGCCTTCCCCCTTAAAGGTTAATAACCTCTTTGTTTGACTCCGAGTTATTTGAGGGCAGGGACATTGATCAACTTGCATCCGCACTGAGATGTTTTTCCTACCTTCCCAAGCCTGTGTGATGGAAAAAACTGGGAATTTGAAGTCAAACCACCACCCTCCCCACCATGTGACTCTGACTTTTTCAAACTCTCTGAGCCTTAGTTTTATCAGCAGAGTGGATATGGTTAGTGTTAGTCGCTTAATCATGTCCTACTCTTTGCAACCCCATGGACTGTAGCCCGCCAGGCTCCTCTGGCCATAGAATTCTCCAGGCAAGAATATTGGAGTGGGTAGCCATTCCCTTCTCCAGGGGATCCTCCAGAACTAGGGATCGAACCCAAGTCTCCCACATTGCAGGCAGATTCGTTACCATCTGAGCCACCAGGGAAACCCATATATTATAATGACCACGGCAAAAAATAGATAAGCATACAAAAAACATATGTGTGTGTGTGTGTATGTCTGCCAGTTTGCTTGATTCTTTGAAGGATTTCTGCAAAATCCAGCTACAGTTCTGCCTGCTCTGCTGCATCCAAGGCAAGCCGAGATGAGGAGGAAGCTTGGGCTCAAGCTGACTTGAATAGTTTAGACACACAAAAAGTATAAAGTTGAGGCTTTGCCACCATATGCTAAGTTCACCCAGATGGCCTATGAACTGGGTATCCTTACAGATCTCAGGTGATGAATAAATTTCTCCACCTCCAGGCAAGAATGTTTTCTCCCACTATGGATGGTCCACAGCCCTTGAATTAAAGGGCCCCTTGTGTGTGGCCCTGTTTAATTCAGGTTGTGGTCTGCAGTCTATCAAGTTCATGGTTTCCTGCCTTTAAATAGTGTAAGTGTTTTGAGAGCATGAATTTTATCTGAAGCTACCACTGACCTAGCACAATGCCAGGTGCCCAGCAAGTACTCAACTAATGCCAGAGGAATCTGAAGTTCTTAATGACCAAGTCTGTGGCTGAGTTTAGCCTGAAATTATAAGTAAAATGGTGTATAAAAGCCTGTATAGTTCTCTCTGGCCCCCAGAACAGAAAATGAACAGATGGTGTGCATCAGATTATCAAATGATAGGAATGATAATGGTTATCTTTGAAGGAGATCACCCCTTAGTCATTTCCTGATGCTCCATTTTTTTAAATTAACTTTTATTGGAGTATATTTGTTTTAAAATGTTGCATTAGTTTCTGTTGTACAGCAAAGTGAATCAGCTATACATATATTCATATCCCCTCTTTTTGGATTTCCTTCCCATTCAGGTCACTACAGAGTTTTGTGTTGAGCTCCCTACATTATATACTGCTGCTGCTGCTGCTGCTGCTAAGTCGCTTCAGTCATGTCCGACTCTGTGCGACCCCAGAGACAGCAGCCCACCAGGCTCCCTCGTTCCTGGGATTTTCCAGGCAAGAACACTGGAGTGGGTTGCCATTTCCTTCTCCAATGCATGAAAGTGAAAACTCAAAGTGAAGTCGTTCAGTCGTGTCCGACTCTTAGCGACCCCATGGACTGCAGCCTATCAGGCTCCTCCCTCCATGGGATTTGCCAGGCAAGAGTACTGGAGTGAGGTGCCATTGCCTTCTCCAACACCATATATAGTAGGTTATTAGCTACCTATTATATTCATAGTATCAAAAAATGGTGTACGTATGTTAATCCTAATCTCCCAGTTCATCCCACCACCACTCCTTTCCTCTTTGGTATCCATACATTTGTTCTCTATTCGGTCTCTATTTCTGCTTTGCAAATAATTTCACCTATACCATTTTTCTAGATTCTACATAGAAGTGATATTACACATATCTGTTTTTCTCTTTCTGACTTACTTCACTCTGTACAATGGTCTCTAGGCCCATTGACACCATTACTCTTGATTCCTAAACTCTGCTTCTGCATTTTGAGAGTTCTCTGGATTTCCTCCTAGAGCCATGTAGATTATTCAGTTTCGATCACACAATGGCTGGGCTGGTTTCCCCAAACCCTGGCAAAGTTTCCATTGCCCACAAGATGGCATTGAGGGGTGAACCAAACACCCCTAGATCTGGATGGCCTAAGTGCAGAGTGCTGCTATAGCTTAAATGTCTCATCACTCTTTAGCAGGATCTGCTTACAGGTTGGGAGCAAAGAAGGACAAGGGACTTAGTTAGACAAATCAATCACCTGGCATGTGCCATGTTCTACATTAAGTGTTTTGCGTCAGAGCAACATCTCAGAAATTCCCTAGAGTTCCCTGGCAGGTGCTTGGTCTTTATATGCTAAGCTAAACCGGATTGGTTTAACCCCAAATCCTTATAAATCATACCTTCTTTACTTGAGTTTCCATTATAGATGGATAAATATGGGTGTTCATTCTGCTGAAGAATGGAGGCATTATATTCCTTACAATCCCTTGAATTCCAGCCTTCTCTGGATACACCGGAATAGATTTCACATGTGGAAAATAGGGAGGGTGCCACTGAGAATATAGATTCTGGAGAGGAAAGAAACAGGGTCTTCTAGAAAGACACATGGACCATGAGGACCCCGATCTACAGCTCCAAGTCCACTTCCCAGAACCCTGGACAAGTCACAAGAAGCCTCAATGTTCTGGTTGGACAATTGCTGTGTTTACCCTGAGTAGCTTACATTATTTAAATGATCAAATATGCTAAGGATTGCAAATCACTATGTGGAAAAAAAGGCGCTATGCCAACTATGGAAGTCTATACACATGAAGACAGCATGTATTACCTTTTAGTACATGAGTCTGAGCAAACTCCAGGAGATAGTGATGGACGGGAAGCCTGGCACACTTCAGTTCTTGGGATCACAAAGAGTCGGACACGACTGAGTGAGTGAACAGCAACCACAATGGTGCTGCTGCTGCTAAGTCACTTCAGTCGTGTCCGACTCTGTGCGACCCCAGAGACGGCAGCCCACCAGGCTCCCCCGTCCCTGGGATTCTCCAGGCAAGAACACTGGAGTGGGTTGCCATTTCCTTCTCCAATGCATGAAACTGAAAAGTGCAAGTGAATTCGCTCAGTCGTGTCTGACTCTAGCGACCCCATGGACTGCAGCCTACCAGGCTCCTCTGTCCATGGGATTTTCCAGGCAAGAGTACTGGAGTGGGGTGCCATTGATGACACCAAATGTGGTCATGCGTTAAGATTCTAGAGTCATGTCTGAGTCTGAATCTCAGCTGCAGCTTTTATTAACAGTGAGACCTTAGATAAATCATGTCATTCTATGAGCCACAGTCACTACATCTGTAAAATGGGATGATAGTACAAACTTCCTGGAAATACCATGAGAACTAAGATAAATGTATTCAGAGTGATGCTTTAGTTGACAATCCAGATGATGTTACTAATAATATCAGGATTGTGGGCAACTTTTACTTCATGCGTATTGTGAGCTCTGGTGTGCCATGTATGGCTTGTACTGACTCCCATAAGACAGTTGTGCACATCTCTTTCTAATTTCATGTTCCATGACATATTGGTAGCTTGAAATCAGCCATGAGGAAGTTATTTACACCACAGAAGTTGGCAGATTCCACAAATCAGAGTTATTGGTTTGTTTTTATTTCCAGAAAGTTACTTTACTATCATCCCACTGGTTCTGAATTTTGAAGGTGTTTTAGTTTAGATCCTCTAGAAACAGTTCCCGAGATAGACATTTATACACAAATAAGTTCTTAAGGGTGTGCTCCCAAGTAAAATCTGCAAAGGGGTGAGAGAAGCTGGGCATAGGGAAGAAACCAGACTAAGCGGTAGTTTCAGCTGAAGGCTTGTCTCAGACTGATCCCATAGACAGCTCTGCAGGCTGAAAGGTACCTCAGAGTTCCCATCCTAAGACTAAGGGGCCAGAATTTTCCACTCTCATATTAACTGGCCATTGGCTACTGACCACCTTCTGGGTGGGGTGTAGCTTTCCAGACTTTTCTGGGTGAGACAGCTCCTGATCTTGGGAGTAATTCTCTGGAGCAGTGTCTAGCTGTGAGTCACTGACATCTTGTATTGCTGAGAGACTGATGGCCCAGCTCAGTAAAAAAAGGACCTGAACAGGACATGAACAATATCCACTGCACTAAGAAAAACTGTGCATTGTTCTAGACGTTTGAATTGGGATGGGTTTGGGAAACCTCTCCTATGTGTGTAATGCAATGAAGAAAGGTTGTTTATTCCATCAATAAACATTTACTTCTTATGGACTACATTCCTGGTACCGGGATAGATGCTGAAGATTGAGGGATGATACACTCAGATGTGGGATCCCTGTACTGAAGGAGTTTACATTCCAGCCCTGGAGACAGACACGAACCTAATCCTGGGCATAAATAAACATATTTACAACTGTCATGATGGTTGCTATGAAAGGGAATAAGAAAGTAGTACAGTCCACCCTCCATATCTGTGGGTTCCACATCACCAGATTTAGCCAAGGGGGATCAATTGTTGAAAAAAAAAAATTCGAGATGTTTCCAAAAAGCAAAACTTGGATATGCTCTATTGCCAGCCACTATTTACATAGCATTTAGATTGTATGTAAAGTCTAAGCTAGAGATGATTTAAAGTGTACAGAAGTTTGTATATGGGTGAAATGCAGATTTTATGCCATTTTCTATCAAGGACTTAAATATCCCTGAATTTTGGAACCCCCACAGAGTCCTGGAACCAATCCCTTGTGGACACCTAGGATTGACTGTCCACTTGGATGTAGAGAGAGGGGTTTGACAGACAGGAAGATCCCCGAGGATCTCCCCAAAAAAGTGACAGCTGAGCAGAGATCTGAAGAGCCTGGAGCTCTCTGCCTGACTGTGTGCTCAGTTGTGTCCAACTCTTTGTGACCTCATGGACTGTAGCCCGCCAGGCTCCTCTGTCCATGGGGATTCTCCAGGCAAGAATCCTGGAGCGGGTAGCCATTTCCTTCTCCAAGGGATCTTCCTGACCTAGGGATTGAACCCATGTCTCCTGTGTCTCCTGCATTGGCAGGTGGATTCTTTACCACTGAACCACCTGAAAAGGCCCATTGGAGCTCTCTAGGTGTGGGGATGGGGTGGATCTAGAAGGGGAAATCAGTCCTGAATATTCATTGGAAGGACTGATGCTGAAGCTGAAACTCCAATACTTTGGCCACCTGATGCGAAGAACTGACTCAGTGGGAAAGACCCTGATGCTGGGAAAGATTGAAGGCAGGAGGAGAAGGGGATGACAGAGGATGAGATGGTTGGATGGCGTCACCCACTCGATGGACATGAGTTTTGAGCAAGCTCCAGGAGTTGGTGATGGACAGGAAGGCCTGGCGTGCTGCAGTCCATGGGGTCACAGTGAGTTGGACACGACTGAACTAAAGTGAGAAGGGGAAGGCACTGATTCCAGGCAGGGAAGTGAATCTTCCCAGCAGTCTGCCTCCAGGGTGAGCTTGCATATGGAGATTGTCCCTGAGACCCAAGGAGTGGGATGGCTCCCTGAGGCCAGGCGGAATTGTAAATGAGGAAGCAAAGGAGAGTTACCTCTGCTCAGACAGCAGCACCCAGGATGCAGACCATCTATTCTCTCTTTCCCACTGAGATTCCAGCAATCTCTATTTTGAAAACAAGACTATTTTTATGCTCTCGATGTTTTCTACGATTGGTTACTTTCTGTTTCTCTTTGATGTTTAAAAAAGTGCCTTTTGAAAATTCCTGCCCGATTTAGCTGTGCCAAGGAAGTCAGGGTGGGGGTGGGGGAGGGGAGTGAATTGTCTCCTTACTAAAACCTGAAACTGGAAAAAAAAATGGGGGGTAGTGATATGGATATGCAAGATGTCTATACATGTGTGTGATCCTGTGAGCACATGTGCGTGTCTGTGTGTGTGACCAGGGCTGAGGTGGGGAGTGGAGGTGGGGGAAGGGAGGGGATGACGGGCAAGACCTGGAGGGAGGAGGGGAAGTGGTTCATTGCTGCTGCTTGGCCAGTTATTAAAGAGAAACAACATTCCCAGCAGGAGGCAGAAGGGCCATAAAACCAGTGGCTCCACAATTTATGATGCTAACTGAGATTCCATAGTTGGAAGCGAGACTATCCCCTGAGCATCAAGGTCAACAAGCCAGCAATGCCCAGGCTCCCAAAGAGCTCCCCAGTGCCCCCCTATTAATCAACCCATTGCCGAAAATGCACCAATGAGCTCTGCTCTGGAAACATCATTAATAAGCAGGGACAGGCCAAATTGCTAAGAATTCCAGGATAAGGGCAAGAAGGCAAGGAAAAAAAATATTTATGTACACATATGTGCGTGTTTGCATACAGGGCGTAGCCTATTATGCATACTGGGTCATCTATTACCGAGGTCATATACAAGCGTGTCTATTCATTTTCCATATATTTTATATTCTAGGAGAAATTTTCAAGCTTTAGAACCTTGCCAGATGGAATTAGAGCAATTGTTCTTCTGCGGAGACTTTGGGAAATTAATGAGGTCCTCACGCAGAGCCATGAGAAAACAGAAATTTTTTTTTCTCTAAGTGCCCAGTTTCCAAAAATACAGCAGCCACGATCCCAGAGAGAGCGATCAGTTTAGTGGCTAATCTTGAGGCCCATCAGTGGCCCCGGCGTATCTTCTGGGTTTATTGCAATTCTGAATAGAGCTTTAATCAGCTTAGCCTAGCCTGGTTGCTGGGGCGGCAGGGGGGACTTCAGGCAAAGGGCATTTTCCTACAAATCCTCTGGACACCATCTTCTCTGCTCGGAAAGAAATGGATCATTCTTTCTCCAGCTCCATCCTGGAGCCCAGAGCTTAACTCTCTTTTGTGTTTCCGGAAGAAAGCAGGGAGGAGACCTTTGCAATTCGAATCCCAAAGAGCATGCATTCTCTCTGTGTTGCAGGCTTACATACTGGGTGGGGGTTTGGACCCCAAGTTGGAAATCCCAGCCCCGAAAATGTGTTTCTGTTTTAATGTTCTATCGTCAAAACTTTCCCTGGATGCTCTGTTCCCGTCAGAGACCACCCTGAAAATGAGAACTCTGTGCCACTTTTGTCGCCCTCCAAGCCCCGCGGGACACGTCTCTGGCCAGTAGGGTGACCTCCCATTCTGATGGCTTCCCGCACAGATCGCTAGTGGTGGGGAAAGGAGAGCTCAGCTGTGGGCCCCCGCCTCCATCCGATGAGCCATCTGGGCCCAAGCTAAACCAAAAAGCTGGCTTGCTTCCTCCCTCTGCTCCAGTCTGCCTCCAGTTTGGAACAGGAGGGGCTTTTTGTCAGCAATCAGCCCCAAAGGGTGTTTTCCTATTGCCTAACAGACCTCAGGAGCAGAAATGCTGTCTGTCTGCCCAGTTCCTCTGTCCCCTGCAGCTCTGTCTTCTGTTTGGGGCTCTCTCAGAGGGAACCCAGGGAATTTATAATATGTTGTGTTTGGTCTGAACAACAGCAAATGACCCCGGGAAGATTTTAAAGGGCTCTTATTAACAATGTAGGGCAGGGCATATATGTATTTTTTTTACACTGATGTGTACCAAGATGGTTTATAGAGGACTTTTTAAACTGCCCTTTATTGAGCATGTACTATATACCAGCACTATACATTAAATATTTATATCCATGATGCAATATGCTTTGATGAAATGAAAACTTTAAGGGACATTTTCAGAACTAGTGAGTATGAGAGTTGGGGGTTTTAACTCAGGTCTATCGGATTCACAGGAGGTTCTGTGTCACCATGAGTCTTAGTCTACATGTCATCAAACATCAGAACTTCCAATAACAAGGTTTAGCTCACTAAACTGACATTTTTGCAAGTGGACCACTGAACTTGTCAGTTGGTAAGTAGTAGAAAAGAGAAAAGAACTTTTAAGCCAGGGCTCTTTGTTCTGTGTCTCCGAATGATGAAAAAGATGGGAGAGGAAATCTTTTCTCCTTCTGCTCCGGTCTCAGCAGAAAGTACTTACCTTCCTCATTAGTAGTAGTGCTTGCCTGCTCAGTCGTGCCTGACTCTTTGCGACCCCATGGACTGTAGCCCACCATGGGATTTCCCAGGCAAGAATACTGAGTGGGTTGTCATTTCCTACTTCAACCTTCCTCACTGAGCAAATGCAAAAGGCACTTACTGAATGACCAGGAATGGGATTCAGGCATCCCATCATCCCAAATGTGCCCTGGGCAGGAATGACCTGAGCTAGGAGGACGACATTTGGAGGACCAAAGGCAGACTGTAACCAAGAACCAAGTTCAGCACTCACGCCAACCAAGGTCAAGCGCCTTGCTCATTGTGGGAGTCTAAGAGATCCCAGTTCTCTGCACACACGGACAAGGTGAGGGCCGCTTCCTGGGCGGACAACCCTAGGTATGGCTCTTGATTCGCAGAGGTCTCAGAGAGAAAGAGATTCAGGCTGTGGAACCAAGGAGGATGGAGCAGACGGTGGGTACTGGGGATGTTTCTTTTTTGATCTTATTAGACTGGGGCATGGAGAAGGAAATGGCAACCCATTCCAGTGTTCTTGCCTGGAGAATCCCAAGGACAGAGGAGCCTGGTGGGCTGCCGTCTATGGGATCGCACAGAGTCGGACACGACTGACGCGACTTAGCAGCAGCAGCAGCAGTAGCAGACTGGGGAAAGACCCACAGTGCTCCTAATGGCCCCTAAGATAGGAGGTCTGTTAGCTGAATGAATGCACTTTGTTTTTAATTAAAAACACAGATACCCTGACCTTAACAAGATGAACTAAAAGTGAGGAACTCAAAACCAACCTTCAAGGCAGCTTTAGGAAAACTGAATTTGAGTCTGCCCTTAACAGTTTCATGACCTCGAACAAGCTCTGTTATCATGCTCTGCTTGTTTCACCATTCACGTGGCCAGCAGTTAATAATTCTTGTTGATCTAAATTGTTACACATATGGGCTTTTCTAACCCAGTTCTGAGTATAGACTTCAGCTACCATAGGACCGTCATTATTCATATTGAGCCTCAGAAAGAGGGCAAGGAAAATTAATCCTGAGAATTTACTCTGTACCAGGTACCATATCAGATACTTTGCAAGCACTAATCCAGTTTCATCCTCATCCTGCATATCTTCAACTCTATGTATAAATAAGTTTCAGAGAAGTTTTGAATGCTATCTGATTGCAGACAGCTCTGAAGTGAAGCCTATCTCATGCTATTGTTCAAGCTCTCTCAGACTCTTGGCATCACACTTAGACATTTTTACACTCACATCAGAAACAAGAGGTGACTTCTTTTATCCTTCATGGTGTGTGTGTGTGTGAGTGCTCAGCCATATCTGACTCTTTGTGACCCCATGGGCTGTAGCCATCAGGCTCCTCTGTCCATGGGATTTCCCAGGCAAGAATACTGGAGTGGGCTGCCATTGCCTTCTCCAGGGGCTCTTCCCAACCCAGGGATCAAACCCACGTGCCTGTGTCTCCTGCACTGCAGGCAAATTCTTTACCACTGAGCCATTCCCTCTGCATTACTTTTATTTGCAAATGGACCCTGCTTGCTCTACTGGGCCCATTATTTTCAAAGTAATGTCTTCATGCCCAGTTGTTCATCCATCTCCACTCATCCAGGTCTAAAGGACTATAGAGGACACTTCTTCAATCTCACTTGAATCTAAATGCCCCGAATCCTACTTGTCCTTGAGCTGAGTCCGTGGGGTAGAGGAGGTGTGACAGATGTTGACTGGGTGCAGAAGATGAGCGGGTCTCACCTCACATTCCCAATCCACTTCCAGCACCACTTCCAAATGTTTGGTCCACAGGTTGATTTCCCACCACTAGTGCTCATGCAAGTCCTCTCTTAGCCAGGGCCTGGAGCTCCGGAGCTGCCCAGAAGGTCCTAGGGTCATCAGTGGGGATAGCTTAGCAGGCTTGGCAGTTCAGAGGTGTAGCAGTTTCAGGAAGGGGAAAGTTACTCAGTGCTTGTGTATCAAAATCAAGTGAGCCAAGTGGTTGCTGATCGCTGAAAAAGTGGATTACTCAGACTCGGAAGACGAAGCAAGCCGCTGCAGGAGAGGAGACTTAGAAACAAAACCTCGAAGCAGAGGTTACAACCTTTTTGGCTCTGGGGACTGGTTTCATGGAAGAAAATTTTTCTGTGGACCGGAGTGCAGGAGGTGGGGAGGAGGGAAATTGTTCAAGTGTATCGCTTTATTGTGTACTTTATTTCTATTATCATTGCATCATCTCCACCTTAGAGTACCAGGCATTAGATCCTGGAGGCTGGGGACTCCTGTGCTAGGGACAAGTGGAGCCCTTCAGCTTCACACTTTTACTTTTTTTTTTTTTTTTTACTCCTTTTACTGTCTCTACTCAAACCTATTTCCATGTGATGGAGCATCAGAGTTTCAGGTCCTGTGTCTATTGTTGCTGTTCAGTCACTAAGTCATGACCAACTCTTTGTGACCCCATGAACTATAGCCCACCAAGCTCCTCTGTCCATGGGGTTTTCCAGGCCAGAATACTGGCATGAGTTGCCATTTCCTTCTCCAGGGGATCTTCCAGACCAGGAATCTAATCCATGTCTCCTGCATTGGCTGGTGGATTCTTTACCATTCAGCCACTAGGGAAGGACCCCCCCTGTGTCTACTACTTCACTGTTAGTACAGAGAGACAACATCTAACTCAAAGAACTCTTGAGTTTTTAGCATTTGATTTCTTTTTTCTTGCAGGACCAAAGGCCCCTGCTCTGCTTGGCTCTATCCGGTTCTGTCTGGCTGTGCTCTGTCCTCTGAAATAACTTCCCTGCTTCGGTTTTCCTTCTCCTTTCCGAAGCCAGTCCCTTCCTGCTTCTCCTCTGGTTTTTCTAGTGAAGCCCATGATGCCGATTCCAGCTGTTTATAATCACCTCCCTCTGGCTTCTTGGGGTGAATGACTCAGCACTCTGCCTTATTTTCTTTGTGTGTGTGTGTGTGTGTGTGTGTTTTCAAGAAACCAGATATTTGTTTAACATAGTCCCTGCAATGTCATAATCACTAGATATTCATGCATGCTTCCCTTAAGCAAGTTGCTCCTATAGTTCTCAGGTCACTGAGTAAAGAAGGTAGATTTTGAAATTAGAAGTAACTGGACTTGAATTCCACCTCTAACTGAACATCCTGGTTATTTAGCCTCTCCAAGCCTCAGTTTTTTCATCTGTAAATAGGGTTCACAGCATATACTTCTCCGGGTTATTACAAAGACAAAATGAAAACATGAATGAAAAAGGCCTGTTGCAGTGCTTACCTACTGGATTTTTTTTTTTTTACTCAAAGCATATTATTTCTTTTTTGTCTCAGATATCCAGTCAGCAATTAAATCAAATGAATTCTTCCTTCCAAATGTCTTGCAAATGATCTCATTTCTACTACTCCTTTTTTAATCAAGGTCATAGTGCTTAGTTCTGAACTATTAAAATACTCTTCTGAGTGATTTTTTTTCAGCTTCTCATCTTCAACTTTTTGTATTAGATTAATTTCTCTAAATTATGCATTCTATTCCTGCTCTAGGATCAGCACCCAACCCTTCAAGGTCACTCTTAGCTGCAGGTCTGAGTTTTATCCTTGCGGATTCAGCTCTCCCCACCCAGTTCTCTGAGCTAGCATCTATCAAAGCATGGTGCCCAGGGTGCCTCTGGGCCAAGCACACCTAAGGCATGCTGTCAGAGAGACCCCCCCCCCACCTCAAGAAATTTACCCTGGTATCTAGACTTCCCATAATCTTGGCCCATCTTGCTCTCCTTACTTCCCATTTTTTCTAGTCTTGTCTTTGCATTCCAGAGAGTCTTCCATCTTAAAACACTGAAATGGGACTCCCCTGGTGGTTCAGTGGTTAAGAATCCTCCTTGCAATGAGGGAGACATGGATTCAATCCCTGCCGGGGAACTAAGATTCCACACGCCGTGGAGAAACTAAGCGCATGCACCACAACTTCCGGGCCCTCGTGCCATGACTAGAGAGCCCCTGCGCTACAACCAAAGATCCTGCACGTCTCCAACAAAGACCCGATGCAGCCAAATTAAAAACGTAATAATAAAATAAAGGATATTATCGTTAAAGGAAAAGAATGGGCACTGAAATGTCACCAGATAAAGAATCTGATCATTTGATCCATGGAGACTAGGGTTTGAATCTCAATTCTAAGGAGTAACGTCTACAAAGTCACTTATCTCCCAGTCATTATTATAAAATGAGGATGATGACACCCATGTTAGATAATATTGGGGGGACTACATAAGAGCACAGGGTCAAACTACCCACTGACCAATGGAAAACACTCAACGAATACTCATCCTTCTTTCTACTTTCATGTTGCCTTTTGTCCATCAGAGAAGGGATCGTATCCTCACAGCTCACATTGTGTGTCGCCTCTTTGCTTCACTAGCTCTCTTTTTCTCGTGTTCTTCTTTTTTTCCTATGAACTATTTATCTTAAACCAATCCACTCTGTGGGCTTCCCTCGTAGCTCAGCTGGTAAAGAAGCTGCCTGCAATGCAGGAGACCTTGGTTGGATTCCTGGGTCTGGAAGATCCGCTGGAGAAGGGATAGGCTACCCACTCCAGTATTCTCAGGCTTCCCTGGTGACTCAGCTAGTAAAGAATCCACCTGCAATGCAGGAGACCTGGGTTCAATCCCTGGGTTGGGAAAATCCCTTAGAGAAAGGAAAGGCTACCCACTCCAGTATTCTGGCCTGCAGAATTCTGGCCTGGTCGCAAAGAGTTGGACACAACTAAGCAACTTTCACTTTAAATCCACTCTGTAATGACAATGGGAAAAAGAAAACTCAGAGTAAACATTGTGGTATTTTTGGACACCAAGTAGCATATAACCAAAATGTACAATGAAACAACTACAGAAATAAGAAGGAGACATCGATGGAAACACTTTCAGAGGATCAGGAAACATAGCCTCATCTTCCTCAGCCCAATATGCCTTTGCAGGAAATAGACATAGGCTCCAATTAGAAAATACTGGTTTTGTAAAATATCTATGGGCCATCAAATAGCATCCATTAGCCAACACAGAAATTCTCCATAAGGAACAAACTCAAAAATCAAGCAACAACAAAAAACTGTGGGCACTATTCAGATTCCAGCTCACATTCTTCCTCTTTTCAAGGACTTTCTAAAAGCCTTCTTCTAGGGCTGCAGGAAGTGTGGACATGATGGCTTTTCTGAAACCCAGTTGGCCTTGCCTCTCATTGGGAGGGCTGCCATGCTCCCTAAATGCACTTCCTCCCTCGTGTCGCATCTTAAAAAATTGCAGGAAGTTTGTTTCCTTCATTCATGAATCCATTTGCCCATGTGGTCATTCATTTCCTGATGCATTCATTTAAGATATTCACCTATTGAAGATAAATAACCACACAAAGGTATCCCTGGAAATTAATGCTTACTCTAGAAATCATCCTGGATCCAACCCATGGATGGTTTGCAACTCAGCAACTCAGTGGTGTAAACATCTTATGTTGGGCAGGGTGTTCTACAGATTTAAGATTGTTAAGAAAAGCAAATTAGGACACGTGCTTCATGAAGGAGTGGAGAATGGGGTTAGTGTCACATCTCTGATTTTGAGATTTGTGAAGGACAATTTCACTCCTGGCCTCTTCTCTGGAGCCCTAGGGCTCCAAGTCTTCCATGTTGCCTGTCATCAATCCCTGAATGAATGTGAGAAGACCTGGTGGCCATGGGTTCTTGGCCGGTCTTTCCACGATCCCATCTCACTCCTCCTCACCTGCCTGCCTTCCCTCCGTTGGCTGCCCTTGCCTCCCCAGCCAGGACCAGCCTCACCTGGAAGGACCTCAGCGTCTGGGATAAGGTCTCTCAGAGTCCTCTGTGTCCGGTCCTCCTAGCTTTTCCCAGGTGGTATATCTGACGCTCACCACCTGCAAATACAGTCTTGTCTCCCCTGGGTCAGTTCCAAACAAGGCAGACTCAGCCTCACTGGGGAGTGGGCTCACCAATGAATTTTGCATTCTGACACCTGACTTTTGCTGCTGAGTTCCATTTGGTAAATAATTAACCATCACCTACTAAGTTGGTGTCAAGGATCTTAAGTTCAGAGATTAGTAAGACACAACATATGCCCTTTAAAGAACTATTAGAACATGTCCTTAGTGGTCCAGTGGATAAGAATCTGCCTGTCAATGCAGAGGACATGGATTCAATCCCTGGTCCAGGAAGATTCCACTTGCCACAGAGTAACTAAGCCCTCAAGCCACAATTACTGAGTCCGTGCGCTGCAAGGAAGAGTGGCCCCCACCCACGGCAACTAGAGAAAGCCCTGGGCACAGCAACCAAGATTCAGCACAGCTAAAAATAATTAATTAAATTAGTGTGGAAAAGATCAAATATTTTGCAAATAATAAGCACAACACAACTTGATTAGCTGTATTACTTATACAACTCAGACAATGAGATGTACAAGTTCTTGGGCTTCTCTTGCCAGTTAGTAGCTACATCTTCTCCTAATCCCCACTCATTCTGTCACTTGACAAATGTTTCTTAAGGACTGAATATATCCTAGGCCTTAGGGAAGAAAAGCTATGACCAATCTAGACAGCATGTTAAAAAGCAGAGACACTACTTTGCTGACAAAGGTCCATCTTGTCAAAGCTATGGTTTTTCCAGTAGTCATGTATGGATGTGAGAGCTGAGCACCAAAGAATCGATGCTTTTGAACTGTGGTGTCGGAGACTTTTGAGAGTTCATTGGATGGCAAGAAGATCAAACCAGTCAGTCCTAAAGGAAATCAGTCCTGAATATTCATTGGAAGGACTGATGCTGAAGCTGAAACTCCAATACTTTGGCCACCTGATGAGAAGAACTGACTCAGTGGAAAAGACCCTGGGAAAGATTGAAGACAGGAGGAGAAGGGGATGACAGAGGATGAGATGGTTGGATGGCATCACTGATGCAATGGACATGAGTTTGAGCAAGCTCCGGGAGTTGGTGATGGACAGGGAAGCCTGGAGTGCTGCAGTCCATGGGCAGCAGTTGGGCACAACTGAGTGACTGAACTGAACTGAGGGCTGCAGTAATGAAATCACAGACACATTTTTCACTCTTACAGAGTTTATAGTCTAGTGAGAGATGGAGATAAAAAAGGTGTTAGTTGCTCAGTCATGTCTGACTCTTTGCACTCTCATGGACTGTACCCCACCAGTCTCCTCCATCCATAGGATTTCCCAGGCAAGAACACTAGAATGGGTTACCATTCTTTTCTCCAGAGGATCTTCCCAACCTAGAATTAAACCTGGGTCTCCTGCTTTGCAGGTGGATTCTTTGCCATCTGAGCTGGCAGGGAAGCCTCATATAATTACAACTTGTGATGAATTTCAACATATACTTATTGAGGGCCTGCAGTGTCTCTGGCATTGTTCTAAACACTGTGGACATGGGGACAAAATGACATCCATTTCCAAACTTCCTAAACTGTCTAGAGAGCAGTTAAGAAAAAAGATAAAAAGGGAACACATGACCTCAGCTCAGTTCTCTATGAAGACACAGAGGAGTGAGGTGGGGTGAGTGGGAGGGAGGCTCAAGAGGGAGGGGATATATGTATTCATATAGTTGATTCACTTTGTTGTATAGCAGAAACTAACATAACATTGTTAAAGCAATTATAAGACCAATTAAAAATAAACAAATAAAAGGGAACATGTGTCATAATTTAGTGGTCAGTGCTAAGGAAAAGGGCTTCCCAGGTAGCTCAGTGTTAAAGAATCCACCTGCCAATGCAGGAGACACAGGTTCCATCTCTGGGTCAGGGAGATTCCCTGTAGAAGGAAATGGCAACCCGCTCCAGTATTCTTGCCTGGAAAATCCCGTGGACAGAGGAACCTGCCAGGCTACAGTCCATGGGGTCTTAAAGAGTCAAGCATGACTGAGTAACTAAACATGCATGCACAGTAAGGAGTAAAAGTGTAAAACAGAAAAAGGGGCCAATAGAATATTGGGAATATTGGGGAAGATTGTGTTAACTTGTTAAATGAGGTGGAAATGCCTCCCTGAAAGTGATTTTTGAAAAAAAGACTTTGAAGCAGTGAGATCACAAGGCCTATGGACATTTGAGAGAAGAGCATTCCTAGAAGAGGAAATGGCAAGTAGGAAAGGCTTGACGTGAGTGTATCTGAGTAAAGAAAACACAGCACAGCGATAAAGACACGCAGAGGACATCTCCAGTGGTCTAGTGGCTGAGACTCTGTGTTCCCGACACAGCGGGCCCGGGTTGGGTCCTGGTCAGGGAACTAGAGCCCACATGATGCAACCAAGACCAGGTTCATCCAAATAAATTTTGAAAAATAAAATAAATGGAATTTGTTTAAAAAATTTTTAAAGCACGGGGACATTCATTTGACATGGTCAACAAAGGCCTCTGTGGGGAGATAATCTTTAAGCTGAGATGGGAGACCAAGGCAGTGCTTCTCTCTGTTACTTGACTGTGTTCCTTTTAGGATTTCTGTTTCTGATTCTAACTGCTTCCTGTGCTTAGGACTCCTTCCTGAGAAACAGACCCCACCAATGGTGCCCGATGTGTCCCAGGTCTCTCCTCCCTGGAGCTCCTAAGCAGGGCCCTGCTCCAAACAAGGATGCCACTCCAGCATAATCGTGCCCACAGATTTCTGATCTCTTTGCTCACATGTCTGCTTTTTGCTCACAAGCCCACATGCCCCACTGTAGAAATGAGACCACCCCGGGAAACTGAAAGAATTTCCCACGTCCATGTGGACAACTAGGACCCCTCTCTCCACCAACAGGCAGCTTTCCGGCTGGGCAGGTTCCCTCCATTCCAGTCAAGCACCAATAGGACCCCTCTCTCCACCAACAGGCAGCTTTCTGGCTGGGCAGGTTCCCTCCATTCCAATCCAGCACCAATTCCTCTTCCAGACGCCTCAGGCTTCTGAGGTCCCAGCAGGCCTGGCAGCCAATCCTGGCCAAGTTATGACACATTCACACTGCCCTGAAAAAGGCAGCAATACAGCTTCTGGAGACTTGATGATTTATGGGGCTTCAGTCTACTTGGAAAGCCTACAGAGAGAAATGACAAAGGAACATGAGCTATGATGAGTTATATTCAGTTCTCTTTTGCCATTTACTAGCTATACATGTCTAGAAAAGTTGACTTCACTGAGCCTCGGTTTTCTCATGTGTAAACTGGGCATTCTTTCCCTACTTCATAGCTCTTGAAGGATTCAATAAAAATAAATTAACTGAAGTGTCTGACACCTAATAAGTGTTGCAATGAATGTTTGTTGACTATGAAACTTCAATCCCCTCTTTGGTTTATGCCAGGAGTCAGCAATCTGTGGTCTATAGGTCAAGTCTGCCCCATGGCTGGTTTTCATAAATAAAGCTTTACTAGAATAGAGCCACAGTGTTAATTTGCATAGTCCATGGAAGGCTTTCGTGCTACAAAGCAGGTCTTGTGCCACAAAGACCACATGCCCACAAAGCCAAAAACATTTATTACCTGGTCCTTTACACAACAGATGTATCAATCTCTGGTTTATACCATCCTGGGACATCTAGCATTATGGTTACGCACAGGCTCTGGAGTCAGGCTGCCTGGGTTTAAACGCTGATTTTATCACTTACTAGCTTTGGAAATCTGAGTAAATTATTTAACTTACCTGGACCTTAATTTCTACATCTGCATTAATAAAATGGGAATACTCATTTATCACATTTGGTGGATGCAAGGGTTAAATAAGCCAATCTAATACAGAGAATAGCACACTTGCCATGCAAACAGTTAGAGTTAATCAACATAACAGTTATATTGTCAGTGTTATGTAATACTACAGATGGTATCCCAGGAGTTTCTCCATCAACTGGAGCTAGGAATAGTTTTCAGAATCAACCTGAAACCCAAAGATCCTGCTTAATGTGCTTATTAGGCATATAAACATCCCTCAAGGTGGCTTATATATGGCCCAAAACTCCAGGATCTGATCCCACTCTTTCTAATTCTCCCCGTGGATGCTTGCCATCTTTTCCCTCCTAGAACCTGCTTGTAATCTGGCCTGTAGATTCAGGCCTCCAAATGAGGACCTCCTTGCCTTGCTTCAAGTCCAGTGAAGGCAAGCAGTCCCTGCCGGTGAGTTACTTACCAAGTCACCCTGAAGTGAAGGGCCTCCTTACTAGAAAAACGTCCTGGGTTTAGTGGAAACTCCTTGTGACCCCATGGACTGTAGCCCACCAGGTTCCTCTGGCCATGGAATTCTCCAGGCAAGAATACTGGAGTGGGTTGCCATTCCCTTCTCTAGGGGATCTTTCTGACCCAGGTATCAAACCTGAGTGTCCTGCATTGCAAGCAGATTCTTTACCATCTGAGTTACCAGGGAAGCCCTAAATCAACCTAATCTAACCAAAACTATTGTTTGTCCTTTTTGGAAGAGGGTTGTATAAAAAGTCTAAGTCATAAATTCAATCACATGGATTTACATGCTGCTTCTATTGACAGGATCACAGCCTCGTGTTAGCAGCTGAGAGTCTGCTAACTCTCAGAGCCCCAGATCTCTTGGGACTTAACACTGCCCACATCAACAGGACAGAGGCACACACTTGTGAGCAGCTATCAAATTCCTGGAGATGACTCCCCATGTGAATCAAAAGCAGTTTGATTAAGAGCCAAGCCACCTGTGGGGAGTGTAGCAGAAAGTGCCGCCACCCCACCCTAAATGGATAAAGACATTCATGCTGCAAATCGGGGGCACCCTCACACACCCCAGGTGTGGCAATATTAGGAGGCAACAGTCCCGTCCAAGGATCCACGTGACTGTTGAGTTGGTTTGTCTGAACCAAGAAACTGTCTTTAGCAAGTATGGACAACCTCCTTGAAAATAAAGATCTCAGCCACAAAAGCTGAGAACAATCTTGCCCCAGTGTGAGATCACTTTCTAACTTAAATAACCCCAGACCGGCCTTGGCAAACTCTCCAAACAGTTGATGAAGGCACTTGCTAAGGAAAAAAATTCAATCAATTTCTCTTACTGACATCTTTTTTCTCTGGCTTTATTACCACCCCAGATGCAGAATTTAGGATGAGGGCAAGAGAGTCCCAGTAAAGAGCTTTCCTAGTGCTAGAGAAGGGCTCTCCAGAAATCTGTGTTGACTTTCTGATTAACTAAGCTTCCCTTTCGGAGAAGGCAATGGCACCCCACTCCAGAACTCTTGCCTGGAAAATCCCATGGATGGAGGAGCCCAGTGGGCCGCAGTCCATGGGGTCTCACAGAGTTGGATACGACTGATGCAACTTAGCAGCAGCAGCAGCAAGCTTCCCTTTGGGCAAACAAACCAAAGCCATTTATTCATTACCTGATGCTATTCTATGAATTGTTATTCCAAACCCAATTCCTCCAATGTCCTCTTTGCTAACAAGACCCAAATACATCTAAATATAATATGCTGGCAGGTTTCTTTCTGATGTCATCTAACTAGATTTTTCCATTCTAATTTAGACAGCGATGAGATCGAGGCTTTTATTGCAGCCTGTCTGTCCGTCCGTCAGTCAGACTGGTAGCACATTTGCACCATACCAGCCAACCCACCACAAAGCCTGCCATGCCCCAAGGCAGCATTCAATGTTCTCCAGAACTTGACTAGGAGGCTCAGGGGGAGCATGATGGAAGAGGGAATTACTCTTGCCAAATTTTGCAGAATTTTTAAAAGACATCAGATTTCCCACAAACATGGGAGTCCTCAGAGTTGGAAATGAGATGCAGAGTGTCTCCTTACCCAGATGCACACATGTACCATCCCCATGCTGCCTCCGGGAGCTGGGAAAAGGCACAAACGGGCTGCAGAGTGTATCCATCTAAGGACCACAGTTCAGGACTGGCTCTCGACTCCTTTCATGCCCGCAGGCTCCAGAAATCCAGACTGCAGAGAAGTGAAGGGAGAACATACAATCCAGAAGCCAAGTTCTTTCCCACCTCCTTCTTGATCTTCAACCACTTGGCACTTGAAAGATGTTTCTCATTAGGGCTGATGCAGAAGCTGAAGGTAAGACTAGATGGCTGAGTGATGGAAATACTCTTCCCCAGGGCAGGAAGATGGTCCGAGCCACCTTCCAAGGTTCCACAGGAGATACCTTGGAGAGACGCTGGGGGAGGCCACCCTTGAACGCTTTGGAAGGTCTATGAGGCTCATGCCCAGTGCTGGCCTGTCTGCAAAACATGCTCCCTGCCCTTCTTCCTTGTCTGTGGCTGAGATGAAACTTCCCAGCAGCACCTCTATGAGAGGCTGAAGGGAAGATCAAATGAGGCAAATAAATCCCTCCAGTGGCTGCCACATGGGGGTGACTCCACTCAGGACCAAGCAAGCTGCCCTGAGGAATGACATCACTGGGTAAGTTTAGCCCCACAATGAGTCTGTCCCAGGTACATACATTTCCCAAGTGCCTCTGGTGAGCTCAGAGCAGTGCAGGATGGCTTCCGAGAGAACCACCTGTTTTTTCTTTATCTCAGTTGATCTTCCCTTCAGTCTCTCATAGACATGCTGCTATGAAGAAGTTTCATCTTAAACCCAGAGTTAGGTCCCGGTGATGTGGTGGTTAACAAAAACTAGGAAAATGCTGTGTGTGTGTTCAGTTGCTCAATCATGTCTGACTCTTTGGACTGTAGCTCACCAGGCTCTTCTGTCCATGGGATTTTTCAGGCAAGAATACTGCAATAGGTTGCCATTTCCTCCTCCTCCAGGTGATCTTCCTGACCCAGGGATCAAACCTGAATCTCCTGTGTCTCTTGCATTGTAGGCAGATTCTTTACCACTGAGACATCTTTACCCATTCTGGGGAAGCCCAGAAAAATGACATAGATGATCTTATTTGCAAAGCAGAAATAAAGACACAGATGTAGAGAACAAATGCATGGATACCAAAGGGGAGTAGGGTTGGGATGACTTGGGAGATTGGAATCGACATATATACACTATTGATACTATGTATAAAATAGATAGGAAAGATGCCAAAGCAGAAACTCCAATGCTTTGGCCACCTGATGCAAAGAGCTGACTCATTGGAAAAGACCCGGATACTGGGAAAGACTGAGGGCAGGAGGAGAAGGGAACAACAGAGGATGAGATGATTCGATGGCATCATTGACTCAATGGACATGAGTTCTGAGCAAACTCTGGGAGATGGTGAAGGACAGGGAAGCCTGATGGGCTGCAGTCCATGGGGTCCCAAAGAGTTGGACACAACCGAGCAACTGAACAAACAACCATAAAATTGGTAACTAATGAGACCCTACTGTACAGCACAGGGAACTCTGCTCAATGCTTCATGGTGACCCGAATGGGAAGGAAATCCAAAAAAAGAGGGGATAAATGTAAACAGATTCCCTTTGCTCTACAGAAGAAACTAATACAACAATGTAAAGCAACTATACTCCAATAAAAATTAATTAAAAAAAAAAAACTCAAGGCACATAGCTCAGAATCCAATAAAAGAGACCTGTATTCATCAGATCATCATATCTACAACTGAGCTTTTCCAAAGTGAGTGGCTGATGTATTTGAACAGAGAAGGGTGCTAGGCAAGATCTGGGAAGCAGAGCATCTTGGTTAAGCTTGGAGACATTGGAGCCAGTCGTCATGGGGTCAGATCTCAGCTCTGCCTGTTTTGCTCTTAGAGAAACCTTGGACAAACGATTTGGTCTTTCTGGTGCCTCATCTGTGAAACAAGGCTAATAATAGTACCTACGTCATGCAGTCTTTAAAGGATTAAGTGAGATCATATTTGTGAGATACCTGGACTGGTGCAAGGGGAGGATGGAGTGAAGGGACACTCGCTAAAGGGCCCTGGGGGGCAGGGGGTGAGGGGGCATCATTCTCACCTAGCTGATGCAGAGAGTGGAGTCCAGGGAGGTGACCTGACTTCCCCCAAGGTCACATGCTCTGTGTTGGGGGTGGCTACCTGAACTCCCCACTAAACCCGGCCCTCTGCTCCCTCCATCGCCCCGCCGGGGCTGGCTTGGTGGAGGGACACACGTCAGGGGAGGCCCAGCCCCGGGCACGGTTCACCGTCACCTCCACAGAAGCAGCCTCCCTATCATAACATATCTCTGTTTAAGAAACATAAACCACCCTTTGGCAGCTTCTCAAGTAAATGTCAGTGTCAATAAAGAGCTCCCGCCCCTCACCCCCACTTTGCAGCCTAGACTGCAAGACCCAGCCTTATGGGGAAACACATGGGAGCTTACCCAACAGGTTTCCCCAACAGCCACACCAAAACTGGCAGGCCCCTGAAGAGCCC
>NW_011495059.1:3836074-3857463 GCF_000754665.1 Bison bison bison | reverse complement strand
GAAGAGCCCAGACTGGTGGAGGGGGGCCTCTCCTGGCTGCTCGTGCCCCCTCTGACCCAGCGCAGGCTGCTTCTCTCTGCTCCTGTCTGAACCTGCTGCCTGGGAGGAGCTGATGTCAGTCATCCCGCCGGTGTAGCTGCGGGCCACCTCGGGCTCCCATCCCGGCCCTGCACAGGCCCTGCCTCCTCCCTGCTGGCATCTCTCCAGCCATGGCAGAGAGCCCAGCTTGGGAAAGCGCTGGGCTAGCCCAGTGGTGAGTGTCCCAGCCGGGTAACCCAGCCCCAGCTTGACAAATAATATCTGCAGCTTGTCTAGCCTGGCAGTGAGAGCCCAGCCAAAGGGCCAAGTTCCAAGCTAGGTCTTCAAAGGACAGAAAAGACTCTGGAAACTACACGACAACAGGCCACAGATCTCTATGGAGTTATCCTAAGAAGAAATTACACCCGGTTCCCAAACGGTGAGTGTAAATGGCTCCTCAAAAACCATTTGCTGTGCCTGCTCTTCCATTTCTAATTAGCAAGCTCCTTGCACGCCTGGACTATCTTGAGGCCAGATCATGTTCACATTCTCTTAAGATGGAAACTAAGGCCCTGCTGAGAAATACTCAAGGGCTCCTGAGGACAGCCAAGGTGGTGGGGAAGCAGGTGCTGGGCCCAGAATTGGCAGAACAAGCTGGGAACTCTGGAGGGCAATCAGATTTAGCACCAGAAGACATAATAATATAAGAGCAATAATAATAGTTGATATTTTATGTCAAACATTTTACATGCGGGACTCATTGAAATCTTACAACCACTCAGGAAAGTTGATCTTGATAATTTCCACTTTATAGACAAGGAAGTCTGAATCTGATAGAGAAGTGCCTTGCCCAAGTCCATTCAAATGAAAATGGTAGGGACTTCTCTGGCAATCCTGTGGTTAAGACGTCACCTTCCAGCACAAGGGGGTCTGGGTTCAATCCCTGGTTGAGGGGCTAAGATCCCACATGTCTCACAGCCAAAAAAAACAAAATTAAAGCTAAAGCAATATTGCAACAAATTCAATAAAGCCTTTAATAGTGGTCCACACTAAAAAAAAATCTGAAAATAAAAAAATTGATAATGGCAATGCATTATCCATGCTCCCATGCAAACCCAATATGCCAAACTCCAGGGCAGACCCTCAGTGAATAGTGGGAGCAGGAATCTCCCCGCTCCTCCTTGTGGACTGTAGGGTCATGGTTCTACAAGCAACGGAAACTAACCTCTTTGCTTCTGTTATTCTCACCTGGACCTCAAAAGCTTTAGATCCAAGGCCAGATTTGTAAATTTGATCTATCTCCACTGGGTATTTGAAACTGACCAAATATTAGTCATTAGCCAGTTAACAGACAGAATGGGAGTTTCGTTGTCATGTATGGAGATACTTCCGAGCCATGCCACAGGAGGACTACACAGCTTTGGGAATGTTCATACACTTCTTTAAGCTGTAGGCTTTGTATCTACAAACCAGGGGTAGTTATTACATTAGTGTGCAGGGCAAGAATGGGGACATGGTGGAGTGTACATCTGAAATGCAACAGTCAGCTAGACTGCAAACTCTGTGAAGGCAGGAAGCAGTTATGTCTTGTCCCTGCTGTATTCATAGCATCTAGTCTTCCACCTGATAAATAATTTGCTCAAAAATTTTCTGTTGGAGGATGAATATGCAAGGATGCACAAATAAACATGTCAAGGGTTACATGTACAACCAGCAGGAAACAATACATATGACCATGGACAGGGCATGACTAAACAAATTTGAGGATTTGTATGAAATAGGCTGGTAAACAATCATTAAAGAGATGGGGGCAACTCCGAATGTAATCATACAGAAAGGTCAGCAGAGTATACCAATAGGAAGATTGTACAGCAGTGTGCCCTTACAGTCACATTCTTGAAATCCATTTGAGATGAAAATTTCAACACAGATATAACACAGGTGAACTTATAAATGAAACATGAACAGACTTGCAGACATAAAGAACAGACTTGTAGTTGACAAGGGGGAGGGATGAATTGGGAGTTTGTTATCAGCAGATGCAAACTATTATGTATAGAATGGATAAATAACAAACTCCTATTGTACAGCTCAGGAACTATATTCCATCTCCTGAGATAAACCTTAATGGAAAAGAACATTAAATATATATGTATATATATAGGGAATTCCCTGGTGGTCCAGTAGTTAGTACTCTTCACTTTACATATATATATGTATATATATTTGTATACATATATATATTTATATATTCATATAACTGAATCAGTTTCCTATGCAGCAGAAATTAACACAACATTCAAAATCAACTATACTTCACAAATGGTAAATACATAGCAAAATTTCAACAAGGAAGGACAAGTAGAGAAGGAAATATTGTTGTTGGTGTGGGGGTATTTTCACTTTTTACCCTGTGCATTTAGCATTGCTTAATTTGTTTCAACAAAGAACCTGGGACACTTTGCTTATATAAAAGTGCAATCAAACTTATTCTTACATCTTAGATAAGTGAATAGAAGACTGCGGGCTTCCCTAGTGGCTCAGACAGTAAAAAATCTGTCTGCAACGCAGCAGACATAGGTCCAATCCCTGAGTCAGAAAGATCTCCTGGAAAAGGGAATGCCTGCCCATTCCAGTGTTCTTGCCTGGAGAATTCCATGAACAGAGGAGCCTGGCAGGCTGTAGTCCATGGGGTTGCAAAGAGTGGGACATGAATGAGCAACTTACACATTCATACTGTCAAACATTTTAAGCACCATGAATAAAGTAGGCCCCACAAATGTTCAATCCCTTTCCTTCCTTGCTCCTAAAGAACATTTATCACAGCCCTGTATCACTGTGATCAGAATGAGACATGCAAAGATTTGCAAAGTTCTGCTTCAGTTGGTTTTGTCCCTCAGTGTGTGGCCCTGAAAAATCCGACAGCACCCAGCCTTCCAGAGTTTTCTGGCTTGGTCTTAAAAGGACGCATGGGCTGAAAGCACAGCCACTGGTTTGCCCCAAAGCAGAAACAGAAACTTGGATGCTTTGGCCAAATGTGAAGTCAAAGGTTTGGGTGGGCTCCTGGGCCATTTGTCTTAGAATTCTCTGAGGTTTTGGCCTGGACTTGATGTAGAAGAATATTCATTGTTCCAAAAATCTTTACCAAAAGTTATAACTTCAATTTGAGAAGCTGAAGGTCAAAGAGACAAGAAAAAAGGGTAATTACTTAACAAAGCAGGAGTGATTTCCTGAGTCTCAGGCCAGAGGGCTGAGCTAACAGTCTCTCGGAAGAGCTGTGTTCTCCTACAGCTAGTGTGGCCTCCATTGACTGCATTTGTGTATCTAATTAACAGACAATTGCAGGACTTCCTTGTCTCTGCTCTGTAGACCAAACCATCTCCACGCAGTCCCTGAATTTGGTATGGTGGTTACAGAAACAGGAACACAGGAAACAAACATTGAGGAGGTACCCAATATGTTTCTGGAACTACCCTAGATATTTAATGGAGAAGATTTCTTAAAATTTTCAAAGCATCTTGTGAGGTAGGTTAGATTTCCCCCATTTACAGATGACTCAGAAAGGTTAAACACATGTTCCACAGGATTTAATGGCAAGACCAGAAAGGAAATTTTGGGTTGTTTTTCTCCAAAGCCCATCCCTACCCAACACAACACACCCAACATCACACACAAACACACACACACACACACACACACACACACCTCTTCTCACTGTAACTACTTACCCAACCAGAACAGGTGATCATGGGTGATATTTCATATCCAATGTTTTATACCCTCTGAGAAAACAGCAAACCAAAAAACATTGTCATCCATCACATTGTATATGAAACTCTAATAACTTTCATATTGTTTTTGGAGTCCCTTGCATGTGTGCATGCTAAATTGCTTTAGTCATATCCAATTCTTTGTGACCCTATGGACTGTAGCCTGCCAGTCTCCTCTGTCCGTGGGATTTCCCAGGCAAGAATACTGGACTGGGTTGCCACGCTGTCTTCCAGGGGATCTTCCCAACCCAGGGATTGAATCCACATCTCTTATGTCTCCTGCATTGGCAGGCAGGTTCTTTACCACTAGTGCCACCTGGGAAGCCCTTGGAGTCGCTTAGGTGTTTGTAATCCTGATCTTATACCAATAGTCAGGCACTGTTCAACATTCAGTGTACGGCATTGGCAGAGAGCAAGTCCCCCAAAACTTCACAGCCTGGTAGGTGACTGTGCCCAACAATAGCAGTCACCATTCTTGCTTCTCCTTCTTTTTTTAAAAATTTACTAATTTGACTGCATCAGGTCTTCGTTGTGGCACATGGGCTCCAGAATTCACAGGCTCAATAGTTGCAGCACATGGGCTTATTTGCTTCATTGCGTGTGGGATCTTCCTGGACCAGGGATTGAACCCATGTCCCCTGCATTGGAAGGTGGATTCTTCACCACTGGACCACCAGCGAAGTCCTACTTTTCCTTCTTCTTAGGGACTATGTGTGGGAGGGGGACTCAGTTGCTCAGTTGTGTCTGACTCTTTTTGACCCCATGAACTGTATGTAGCCCACCAGGCTCCTCTGTCCATGGAATTTTTCAGGCAAGAATACTGGAGCAGGTTGCCATTTCCTACTCTGGGGAATATTCCTGATCCAGGGGTAGAAACTACTTCTCTTGTGTCTCCTGCATTGGCGGGTGGATTCTTTATCACTAAGCCACCAGGGATGCCCCCGTACTACACTTGGTTTTAGCCAAAAGTTTCTTCTTCGGGACTATTGGAGCTTAAAAGTTCCCAAGAGAGCATCAGCTCCAGCACCTGAAACTACAAATGAAGAAAACCACACAGAGGAAGAAAGTCCTTTTCTTAACATCAGATGACAAGTCAGTGGGCGATTCTGGAGTGATGCGTCCTCCATGGCTCCCTGACTTTGAAGAGCTAATGTCTGCAAGCCAATCATGTGTGCATTTTAACAGCTTTGTTGAAATAAAAGTTACGTAATGTTGAAATCACTTGTTTCAAGTGTATGGTTCAATCACCTTTTGTACATTTACAAAGCTGTACAATTATCGCCATCTAATTTTAGAACATTCTATCACCCCAAAATAGAAACTTTGAACCCACTTGCAGTCACCCTTCCTTCTTACCCCAGCACTGGATAATTACTACTTTCTGTCTGTATATTTGCCTTTTCTGGACATTTCATATATGTGAACCCATATTGGGTTAGCCAAAAATTTCATTCAGATTTTTCTGTAGGATTGTATGGAAAAACCTGAATGAACTTTTTGGACAACATGATACAATATGTGGTCTTATGCGTCAGGCTTCCTTCACTTACCATGACATTTAGAGGTTCATCCCCATTGTAAATATTCACGCTCCATTCATTTTTATTAGCAAATAGTATTCCATTAAGTAAATGGCCATATATTACCATCTATTCACCAGTTAATGTGTATCTGGGTTATTTTCACTTTGGGTCTACTGTACTTTTACTCACATTTCAACCCCACATGACTGGTGATGCATGTGACATGTATTAAAGACCTTGAACTACATCTAGACTCAGTTGAAGAAGTGCCCTTAATAATTAGTGATGTCTGCCCCTGGTCAGAGAGTAGAAAATTGAGGCATGCATGCAAATCATAATTACATCATTTCTTGTCCTAAATGGGCTAGTCACATTTCTCCCTAGAAAAGAGTTTAAAAAAGGCAAGACATTGCAACTAGGAAGAATCGCCTCATTTTTGGTGAAGAACATACCTTGTAGGGTACATTTTATTATTAAACAACCAGTGGTCTTTAGCATATTTTTCCAGAAAGGCAATGGAGCCACACTGTCATGACTTCTTCAGGCCAACTCCTTACCAGGCTCAGGATTGGCATCGTTTATGTGGCCAAGGATTGGTGAATGCAGCCACAGTTATGGCCCCAAGTGGCTGATGAGTTAGCATTCCTGGTGATCGTATCAACAGCCAAGATTTTTCTTTTTCTTTTTCTTTTTTTTTTTGAGTAAAAGTCAGAAGGGTAGTTCTTTACTTTCCTCTTGGGAATAGAGGAGTAGGCTTAACTCTTTCAAAACTCTGGGCTTGCTGTTGTTTTTGCATTGTTGGCCATGAAAAAAGATGGGAATTTGAGTTGGCCTGATGGAAGAATGTAGAAATTGTGGTTTATATGAATACACCCCAAGCAAAGAACCTGGTGTCACTTTAAGAGCATGTAGAGAAAACATTGTTGATGTCAGGGGGAAAATGGGAGGAAAAAATCAAAGTATTAGAGAAGGGTGAAGAAGAGGATAAGGCAGAAATTTATAAATGAAGAGTAAAATAAACCATAAATGTTAAACTGGTGGTTTGTTAGCCAAACCCAGACCACAACAATCTTTCTACTGTTCAAGACTGTTTTTCAAAAGGAAATGAATTTAACACTTAAAAATCAGGAAATTTGGTGTAAATTTCCAAGTTTCCTACTTGTTAAAAAAAGAAAAGAAAAAGGAAAAAGGAAGGAAGAAAAAGGAAGAGAGAGAGGAAGAAAGAATGGAAGGAAGGAAGGAAGGAAGTCTGGCAAACGTTTGCTATAGCAGAATAATGGCTGCCCCCTGAGTCTGAGGCATGGATGCTCTAGTTTGCCACAGTCCCCACCATACCCTTTTGATTATATTCAGCAATCTGACAAGTTTGTGAGACCCTTTGCATCTGCAACACCTCATATAACTATGTTTACATTGGCTCAATCATCCCAGACATCCTGCTGGGCCCCTGTGTTACCACCTCTCTTTCAGAAAATGAAATGAAATGAAATTCATAGAGATTAAGCAACTTGCCCAAGCTCACCATCAGTAAGAGTGAAAGTTATTTCTCATCTCAACAGAGCTACTGCTTTTTCTAGTAAAAAATCACACCTTGGCAAGCAGAGAAAAGAACTGATTAAATATAAAGCAAAGAATGGAGCAAAACTGAAGGAAAAAACTGGGGTAGAGGAAGAAGAGGGAGTTTTTTTTTAAAGAACTATGTAATGAATTAATTGAAAATGAAACTAGATCATGGACTTACCCAATGAAGGGCTAAACACAAGCCTAGTTGGACACACATATTCTTTGCCCTCTTTTCTAGAAACAAGTCCAGGCCTCCCAGACAGAAAATGCTTTTTTTTTCCTTGACTCATAAAGGCAGCTCTGAAAAAGCATTTGGGAACTGGCTAAGGAATAAAATAACTTGTTCAAATTAGCAAACATTTTCCAAATATTTCTTAAAGAAAGAGTTTCCTACGTATCATTCCCAAACCTCACGGCATTAGCAAAGTCTCCAGGTGGCTCCAAAAATTCAACTTAGGCCACAGTTGCTCTCTGGTGGTATAACCCATCTCAGGGACTGATCCCAACACTGTCAGTTGTCAGAGATTATTGGGGCAGCTTAAGACCCTGTTGCCCACTTTGTTAGCCTCTGCCAGAGAACCTGAGATCTCCCCTGAGAGTCACCACGTGTACAGAAATAGAGAACAGAGAAAACAAGCATTTCTTTTTGCAACTTTGAGATCTATTTCTGGGGTTGAACAGAAGCCATTAAAACATTCCCATGACTGTGTGCCAAGCCCCCAAATTACTAATGACAGACATGCTGGCTCGAAGGGAGTCATTGCTGGCAAATAGCCCTTTGGTATCTTGTTAACAGTAATAACCCCGAGCCTTTCATTGAAAGATCTCAAAGCACAGGGCAAGACTTAATTGACGCCCCCCCTCAACTCTGTCCCTGGAAAAGGTAATTATCACTCTGACCCTCAGACAGTTTACACAGGGGTTAAATGGGCAACAGAGGTTGAATGATTTATCCTCGTTTCATAGTCTAAGTTGAAAGGAAAAGTATAAATAATGTCATAACTTGGGGTGAACTCAGATATGCGAGTTGGAACCAGTGAGAGAGTCGAAGCAGACAAAACGAGAGCCTGGAGAGGCTGACATGATTAGAGATACCTCTGACTAGTAACCCCTGGACAAGCACCACATTCAGAGGTACTGACCCGAACTGGGTTTACCTTAAGGATGTTAACCCGAACTACCGAGTCTAGGTTAGAAGGAGACATATCAGAGCCAGAGTCCTGGAAGGGTTGTTGCTCAATCATGTCCAACTCTGTGACCCCATGGACTGCAGCACTCAGAATTCCCTCTCCTTTACTACCTCCTGAAGTTTGCTCAAACTCATGCCCATTGAATCAGTGATTCGATCTAACCATCCCATCCTTTGTTGTCCCCTTCTCCTCCTGCCCTCAATCTTTCACAGCATCAGGATTTTTTCCAATGAGTTGGCTCTTCACATCAGGTGGTCAAAGTACTGGAGCTTCAGTCCTTCCAATGAATTCCAATGAATATTCAGGGTTGATTTCATTTAGGACTGACTAGCTTGATCTCCTTGCAGTCCAAGGGACTCTCAAGAGTCTTCTCCAGCACCACAGTTTGAAAGCATAAATTCTTTGGTGCTCAGCCTTCTTTAGCTTGGAAAGGGGACACCCTCAATATTGTGTATGCAGTTTCCAAAATGAAAGTTCATGCTTGGTTGCTTGGAGAAAAATAAGGGTCTTATCTCTCTGTCAGAGAAGTGGAGCAAGAGCTAGAAGTGGATCTGGTCCCCAAATAAATGAGGGCTTCATCCCAGTGGAGGATTTGAATTCCAGGCATGGAATCCGAGGTATTCACCTGAATCTAGAACCTAAGCCACTGTGGAGATGATTGCCACTGACATCACAAACCTCTTCTTTCTTCTGTAAATCCTCATCTCAGTAAGTGGGACCTCTCCTCACTCATGTACCACAACCAAGGTGCAAAGGTACATCTTCTCCACCGCTTTTTATATATGACCTCTGCCTTCTGATAATACAATATATCTTCCAAATAAGTATTCTTAGCACCATCCCCACATGCTTTGACTTATTTAAGACCCCATCAAATTTCCTCTGGATTATTTTAGCAATCTCCTATTTCTGTTGCTTTTACACCTTCTCAAAGTCAAACAATTCTTTATGATACTATCCATGGAATATTCCTGAAACACAAATATAGTCATGGCACACACATATATATATATATATATATAGCCCTTAAACCCTTCAACTTCCCTTCCACGGAAAAGTGCAAAACAAAACTGCCAATCTAAAATTCTATACTAACAAAATTATATTTAAAAAATAAAGATGAAATAGTTCCAGATAAATAGCTGAAGCAACTTATCACCAGCAGAACTTCCATACAAGAAATATTGAAAGTTTTTCAGATAAAAAGAAAATGGTACTAGATGAAAACTTGAATCTATACAGTAGGAATGAAAAGCATTAGAAATGGTATACATTTGAGCAAACATAAAACACCTTTTTTCTCATTTTTTGTTTCTTTAAAAGACATATTTTTAAAGTAAAAATAATACTACTTACAACAGATGAGTAAATAACTGAATGAAAGCAACGATGGGAGAGGATAACTGGAAGTGTGCGGTTGTACAATTCTAACATTATTCAGTTAATTACATATGATATTATTTAAAGGTAGAGATACACTAAAGAAGCATATTGTATTCCCTAGAGCAGTTAGTAATAATAAAAGCAATAAATAGCTAATAAGCTAATAGTGGAAATAATAGGATACTAATAATTAACACAGAAAACACTAATACAGGAGGCAAAAAATAGAACAACAACAAAAAAGAGCATATAGGACAGATAGAAAAAAGAACATTATATATCTAAACCTACCATATCAGTAATTATATTGAAGTTTACTCATCTTGACACTCCAAGAGAAGACACTGTGGGAGGAGGTGAAAAAACAATACCCAAATATATGGCAATAGAACGAAGCCCACTTTAAACATAAAGTCACAGGTAAGGGAATGAAAAATTATGTACCATATAAATACTAAGGAATAAATTAAAATATCTATATTCATATTATGCAATGTAGATTACAGGATAAGCAATATTATCAGAGATTAAATTTGGCATTCCATAATGAAAAACTGATACATATAGCCAGAAAACATAGCACTTCCTGAAAGTATATGCAACTTTAAATGTTTAGGGAAAGTCTCCCAAAATACGTGCAAAACCTCTAAACCTAAAACCACTGTGAAGTGCTCAGAGATATGACAGAAGCCCTAAATAAAACAAGAGATATACCATGTTTGTAGATTAGAAGAGTCAATATTGGTATAATAATTCTCCCAAGATCAGTCTATAGATTCAACACCATCTCAGTCAAAACCCCCAGAGACCATTTGTGTAGAAATTGACAACTGTTCACTAACCATGGGAGGATTTTGTGTTTGTCAGTAAGACTCCAGTAAGTATACACCAATCAATCATTTTTTAAAAAAAAATAAAGATATAATGACAGCAATAAAAGTAAACTCACCAGAAAGTTAAAATAATTTCTGTGTAAAGGAAAGAAGGAGGTCAGAAATAACATTGTGAATTTAAGTATTTTGCACAAGACGAACTAAACTTTAAAATGAAAGTGGCAAATTGCTTTAGGATAGCAATTAAGGTTTGAGTGGACATAGGGCTAAAGACCTCAGCTAGCTTCACTAATAATATAATTAATAAAGTTACATTTTTGTACATCTGAGTACTTTGCCTATGAAAATTCAGATCTTATTCCTTGTTAACAAGATACCTATGCTTCACACTTGAGGCATGAGGATCACTATGTTCTTGGAAGACCTGGTCCCCAGGAAGATGACTTGTGTGGCACAGTGAAGAACTGGCACTTGGGCCCAGGATTAAATTCTAATATAGAATATCACAGTGTTTGAAAGGGCCTGAAAATGTATTTGTTCCTCTGAACTATAAAAAATTGCTGGTGGAGAACATTTTGGCTTCTAGTAAAACAGGAGTTCACTGCTTTGAATGGGAACTCATTCCAGTATCATCACGCCTTCTTAAGATGCCCCCTGAGCTTGTGGTGTTGAGGAATAAACACATAAATCCAAACTTGGCCTGCCATAGGCCAAACACAGGGACTTTCACCTTCCTCAGTCTTGACACTACTTATAGTTGATTTTGCCTGGATTTTACAAGCAATTTTAAAAGCTCAGTTGCCATGTATGAATTAGATATTTTTTCCATCAAGAAAGATAAAAGACCACACTTAACACAAAAGCAGAAGTTTATATTTCTACTCATGAATTTTCAAGGCATTCACTTATATCTGTTTTTCTTAACTGACAAGGTCTTGCTTTAACGTGAATTCCGTTACACATCTTAGCAATACTTTATTTGATTGCTTTACTGAACACTTAGTGATATGAATTTGTACCTTTGAAGGAACATTGGCAAAAAGCATGAAAACTTTGCTGACAGAAAAAGGAACACTTTGAGGAGGCTAGAGAACAATAAACAACCACACAAGAAGTATTCTTAGGATGCTGACATAAGAAGGCTTAGGATGTACGTGAGCAAATAGTCAAGGATTCCTGGAGGAAAAGTCACCACAAGAGACTACGTCAGCAGCTGCATCAATCAGAACTTAAATAGTACTTTCTTATCCTCAATCTTCAGGAGCAAACTACAGCTTCCAAACTAGCTCTACAGCAGTCTCAGAAGAAAAATGCTAGGAAAACGGGGTTCTTTGGCAACTGACTTGGTGCTGATGGAGCTGCTTTCAAGGTGTCTCAGTCACATCACTGGCAAGTTGATGATGAGTGTTGGCCCAGAAATTCAACCCAGTCTGTGGGTCAGCGGCCTTTGGTTCCTCTCTGTGAGAACCTCTCCACAGATGCTTGAGCTTCCTACCAATATGGTGACTGAGTTCCAAGAGTGAGAATCCCTCAGAGAGCAAAGTGAATGGCATGGCATTCTTATAATCTAGCCTCAAAAGCCACATCGCATCACTTCTACTGTACGCCATGTACTGAAGCAGTCAGAGACCCAGGCAGACTCAAGAGGATTCGACATAGACACCACCACGCTGGGTAGAATTCCAGCGTGTCAGATGAGCCTGAGATATGGGAGACAGAGTGGCAACCATCTTTGGAAGACATAATATGCCACATGAAATGACTTTAGGGACTGTCTTCCACCTTTCCACCCCTGTATACCCACTATAGTGTGATTATCTTACACATAGAAAACAACTAGGTTTTTTTCTTTTTGTAACTTGCTGTTTTCTTACTCCCTTATTGGATGTGCATTTGCTTATAGTCAAAAGTTTTACAATCATTAATTCTCATCTTAAGAACATAAGGATCCCCTTGCCCCTGACAGACATTACCCAATCTGAACAAATCCAGTTATTACCTCTAAATTATTCTTAACACCACTTTTTCATGAAATCACTACCAGGAGTTCATGGTAATGATGTGGGGAAAATTGCTTTTGCCATCTCAGTATAGTTTCTGTATCTGGCTGAATCAGGATGTTAGAAGCTGGAGAAAAATAATCTGGATCCTAGGGGTGTTAGAAGCTCAAAGAAATACATGAAAACAAGATAAATCACTGTACCACAAAAATATAGGATTGGTCAAAACTTTCATTTGGGTTTTCCCATTATATTGCATGGGAAAACCCAAACAAAACTTTTGGCCAACCTAATATCTGCTGAGACAACAGCCAGTCTGGAATACAACAGGTTCAATTTAGGTTTAAGAGGAGGCTGAGGATGTCTATGGAGACACATCTGGGGAAATGTATTTGGAGCATAATTTAGGGGCTTAAGAGTTGTACTATACTGGTACCAAGTTCAGGGTAAGACTGTGACCACAGTTCTGCTCAAATGGGCACAATGTCCTCTGCTCAATGGTCAGGGGTTGTATAGGGACCAAGCAGTGGTTAGGGACTAGTCTTTGAGATGAAGATCACAGAAAAAACTCCCTGCAGGAATTCCCTAATAGGAAAGGAGAAACTGAAGCATGCGCATTCTCCAGACAGAACAGGTTCCCTCATAGTTTGAATACCAGGTTGACATGATGAAATCAGAATTCAACAGAAGACTGATCTCATCTGGTGTTTGGTTGCACTAGCCATCAACAAAATTTGAGTCAAGTAAATTTAGCGTTGCCATGCCATGCTGTGCTCAGTCATGTCCAACTCTTTTTGGCCCCATGGGCTATAGCCCTCCAGGCTCCTCTGCCCATAGAATTTTCCAGGCAAAAATACTGGAATGGGTTGCCATTTCTACTCCAGGGGACCTTCCTGACCCACAGATCAAGCAGGCATCCCCTGCGTCTCTTGCATTAGCAGGTGGATTCTTTACCACTGAGCTTCTGGGAAGCCTAAATTTAGCATCAGGACCACGAAAATATTCTGAATAGCTCAGAGTAAACTAAATAAAAAATATACAGGATTTTTATGAAGAAAAGTTACATACTATTGTCATCCCTCCCCTAAACACAATTAAGATGCAAAAGAATATGCTTAGCATGGAGCATTTTGCACAAAAGTTTTAAATATACAAAACAATGTTATATATGATTATGAGTAAATGCGTATTGTGAAAATAAAGGTTAATACATGCATAGACAAACTATACTCCAGTTGCATAATTGTGGTTATAGCAGAGGGTGGAGGGAAATTTGGGTCGAGGAATATGCCTGTTTCTGTAACATTTTAGATCTCCATCTTAAAATATCTAATGCATACACAAAATACAACCTGTCAAATTTTGATTGATACTTTTATTTTCTGTACGCTTGAATATTTATCATGTAAATAGCAATCAATAAACAAACGGAGATTAAGGTGAGGAAATGAGGATGGTGAAGAAGGATGAGAAGAAGGAGAGGGGGTGTGAGAGAGAAGTACAGATTTTTAAAAGAAAGTAAAAAATTAAGGACATAGCAGCCCACTCCAATATTCTTGCCTGGAATATCCCACGGACAAAGAGCCTGGCGGATTACAGTCCTTGGGGTCGCAGAAGAGTTGGACATAACTTAGCAACTGAACAACACTGAAGAAGGAAGAAGAAAAAGAAGGTGAAGGAGGAAGAAGAGGAGGAGGAAGAAAGGAAACTCTCAAATCATAGTGAGAGACAAAAATTTCAAAAGTCTGTGTGTATCTCTGATGAAAAATTGACAGCCTGTTTCTGATTCAGCTAGACAAAAGAAATGCATGAAAGTGACTCAAAATGTAAAAACAAAATAAAATGAAAAAGGCGAAATCTGCCCTACCAGATGTCAAAACATACTAAAAAGCTACAGTAATTCAAATGAAGAATAAAAAATACAAGTATTAAATAATTCAAAGTGTGGGGTGGGGTTATTAAATAAACATGGCATGGATGATGGGTTAAATATTCTGGGGTTTAGAGAAAGGCAAATACCCCCCACCATCACTTACCTCATATAATTGACCTAATTTGATTTAAACTGATTAAAATTTCAAAGAGTAAAGATGAAATGTTAAAAGAATTGACAAAAACATAGTCTTTGTGGCATCTCATGAGAGAATCCATAAAGAATATGCATGCGAGGTTTTAAAAACATTTGCTTTACTCTTCCTTATAGACAAATTTTCTACAGTTAGCATGAATTGTTTTACTTATTTTAATTAGATTGTAAATTATTAAATTATGATATATTCATTATAAGGTCAAGAAATACATGAAAGAATAAAACACAAACTCTAAATTCTCTCCCTTACCCCATGCCCCTGTCCTATTCTCCAGAAGTTCACCTCAACATCTCATGTGTGCCTTTAGGCACAAATCTATATAAATACACAAATGTCATATATGTACAGCAACATCATACATATGTGTGTTTTATATTTATAGTATGTGTGCATATATAGTATTTTAATCTAACTACACATAAAATTTGGTACAATTGTGTATGTATATATATATGTGTGTATAAATGCCATATATATATGTACATATATATATTTATGTATTCTTTTTTTTCATCATTGTATCTAAGACTTTAAGGGAGGAGAATTGCTATCTACTGACACCTGCAGATGGCTGGATGCATTTTGGTTCACCTGCATCTGTTATGTCTGGCTAGAATAATGCCAACATCCACAATACCCTGGTGGCATTCAATAAAAGAATTTTTTGCTTATGCTTCTGGGTAAGTTGGGAAGTAATCTAGAGACTCTACTGATTTTTGACTGGGCTCACTCACACATCTAACTTACCTACTATGATCTTGAGTGGCTCTGCTCTGTTCCATGTATCTCGTACCCTCCAGCAGGCTGGCCCAGGCATGTAAGATTATGGCAAGCTGCAAGAAAGCACGGTAATGCCTCTTGGGCTGGAAGTTAAAACTAGCACATCATCATTCCCCCTTATTCTGTTGGCCAAAGTGAATGGCATGGCCAAGCCCAGAGTCAGGGTTGGGTGGGCACTCTGAGTTCAGTGGGCACTCTGAAATCATAAGGCAAGGGGTGAAGATAGATAGAGATGAAGAACTGGCTTCTTTGTTGCAACCTATCAGGCTGCCATGAACTCCCTGGGTGCCGGGGCAGTTTCAGTTTGGAATACTGTGATTGATTCATTCATGGGGTTCCCAGCCAGTGGTTAATGTCAGCACAAACACAGATACAGGTCTCTCCCGCTTTTCAAAAGTTCACTTTATGAAAGACCTACATTAGAACCTGTTTTCACGAACCGAAAGACAACCCAAGAGAATTTTCACATTTACCAAAAAAAAAAAAAAAGGCATAAAGCAAAAATAGCATTCAGTGTTGGTTTTGCAGTAAGTCTTTTAGAGACAGCATGCACCCCAAGCAGAGAGAGAGGCACCGCCAAGGCAGCTTCCCCAGGAATGACACTCAGCATCTCAGCGTCAAGCTGCCATGGCACCTCTGTTTTATCTCGACTTATTTTGTGCATCTGTTAGCAAGATGTGTCCTAAGATAATTGCTTCTTCACTTAATGTCGCTCCAGCTTACAAAAGGTCTCACAGGTACCCTCTACTCTCAGCAAGGAAGCCTGTAATTCTCAGAGGAAGTAAAATAGAAGTAAGAAAGTTGGCATTGGGGACTTAGAGTTGGGCGTGATCCTTACGAGTTATGAGGTCTGAGGCTGGGGTTACAAGAACCCTTCTTGGAGTGATTTGCCTTTGATTTGAACACTAAAAAGGAGGATGGACTTTCCAATATTAATTGCTCACAAATGGAGATGGGGAAAGGATATTTTTGACAGATGGAAGATACTGAGTTGGGGACATTGAGAACATGATCATATTTGCTGATCTCAAAGAGCATGGAACTCGAATGAAAGCTGAGATCAGAGAGGGGATTTAGGGGAGTTCTTAGGGGATTTAGATGTGGGATGTGGGTTCTGGGTATTGATTTGCAGGTGACAGGAGCCTGTGGCTATTCTGAGCAAGAAGATGATGCTTCTGAGGGAGTGATGGACAGACTGAAGAGAGTAAATCAGGGAAGCAGAGATGTGAGTCAGACACCTGGGGCCCAGTAGCTAAGGCTCCACACTCCCAGTGCAGGAGGCCCAGGTTTGATCCCTGGTCAGGGAGCTAGATCCCACATGCTGCAACTAAGAGTTCACATGCCCCAGCTGGAGAAAAAAAAAAAAAAAAAAACAACCAGATCCTATGTGCCTGTGTGCCGCAACAAGACCTGGTGCAGCCAAGTAAATACATACTTTTTAAAAAGAGATATTGAAGGCTAGAACTAGGGCATTTTCAGTGGGACTAGAGAGATGGAAGAGTAGCATCAGAGAGATTACGGGGTCAATATCATTAGGGCTAGGGAGGGATGCGTTAAGAGTTTGGGATTAACGTGTACACATTACTGTATTCATATAAAATAGATAATCAACAAGAACTTACCATATAGCACAGGGAACTCTACCCAACATTCTGTAATAATCTACATGAGAAAAGAATATATATATATACACACCCACAGCTGAATCACTTTGTTGTATACCTGAAACTAACAGAACATTTGAAAACAGCTATATGCCAATACAAAATGAATTTTTAAAAATTTTGAAATACATCATAAGGATTAGAAAGCTGAATGTGCCTGAGAAGGTGATGGCACCCTACTCCAGTACTCTTGCCTGGAAAATCCCGTGGATGGAGGAGCCTGGTAGGCTGCAGTCCATGAGGTCGTTGAAGAGTCGGACACGACTGAGCGGCTTCACTTTCCCTTTCATGCATTGGAGAAGGAAATGGCAACCCACTCCAGTGTTCTTGCCTGGAGAACCCCAGGGACGGGGAGCCTGGTGGGCTGCCATCTATGGGGTCGCATAGAGTCGGACACGACTGAAGCGACTTAGCAGCAGCCTGGTATTCCCAAGGAATGTGGTCAGAAAGGACAAACATTATAAGAAAATGTGCTTCACTCTTTTTACTCCCTGGTGGCTCTGACGGTAAAGAATCTGCCTGCAGTGCATGACACTCGGGTTTGATCCCTGCTTTAGTAAGATCCCCTGGAGAAGGGAATGGCAACCCACTCCAGTATCATTGCCTGGAGAATTCCATGGACAGAGGAGCCTGGCAGGCTATAGTCCATGGAGTCACAGAGAATTGGACGCGACTTAGCAACTAACCCACAAATGTGATTAAAACATTTAAAAACTATTTCTAGTAGCACTTCTAATGTCTCACGTGGCTTTCTCCCACAGTCACCTTACATCCAAACCTAGAGGAAACTGAGACATTTGTAGAAGCTGCAGAATGTTGCCTGCAGTCACCTCCAGCTTAGAGATATGGACTTTGTGGTGGAAAGACACAGGAGTGACTGGGGAAGCATTTAAGCATGACTCCTTCCTTGATCCTGCTGAAAAGGAAGGCCTGACAATGAAATTCACACAGATGCTGTCATTGAAAGGGCCCCCATTTCCTGAGAGTCTTCAGTCTGTTTAGGTTTCCATTTGCCCCTCCCCACTCTCAATATGTTTGCCTAGATTCTTCAGCCGTGACAGAGGTTATAGCTGAAGGGATAGATATCACCATAATTTGATATTGGCAAAAATATATATATATATATATTTTTCTACCATAGTGATTAATAAGAATGGACTTTAAAATCAACCTGCCCATGGGTGCACTCATGGAAGGCACTTAGAATAGTGCAGCACAGAGAAAGCACCCCATGTGTGCTGGCTTGTAATATTTTCATTTAGATTAAAATGAAAGTACCATATTCCGCTCTAAAGGAGTCTGTCCAGCTTCTCCAGCCTTCCAGCCAAGACAGCCTTGTATTTGCCCTGAGAAAGCAAGTGAGCCTAGAATTACTCTTGTTGTCTTAAACTCATCTTTTAAGAGTCGTGTCCAACTCTTTGTCTTAAAACTGGGTCTCTCAGTGGTCACCCAGTGATGCTGTGTTGTCTGGGTGAATGGATTTTGACTTGGGTCTGCCTTGCACTCAGTCGATTAGTTTAGTACGAATGCACCGTCCTGACCTCCAGTCCTCTTGGCGTGGGCCCTGACACCTGTCCGGCCTCTCCCCACACATCGATGCCATTCCCTGAGCCAGGCAGCCTGCCCAGAGCCTGACCTGGCTTGACTGCCACTCCATGGAGAATCCCTCCTGTCCTCTCGGGCCCCCAGATCAGACAATTTTAGACCTTCTTTCCGGACTGGCTCACGTCCTGGTCACCACACCCCTTGCTCATCACTCAGTACAAGCCCTGCCCTGACCTGGGTCCATCCTTCCCCAACCAGCCTGAGCTTCTGCATTCCCGACATGTCTCCATTCAAAGCATGATATTGGGGTTCTTGGCATTCCAAGTTCCCTTCTTTATAGATGAGGATCTGTGGCTTAGGGAGGGGAAGAGCATTCCCCCATGTCACACCCAGGGTGTGACAGATGTAGGGAAAAAAACCCAGCCTCTGAGAAACATTTGTCTTGGAATATTGTTACAATTCCAAAGAGCTATGGCTTATGTTTCCTCGGCTTGTCCTCATATAACCTCTGAGAGAAATTTTTTCCGAGACCACACTTCACAGGTAATTCCTTCCCACCTTGGAGTCGAGGTCCTCAGACGTGAATATCCTTCTCACCCCCAGTGTTCAGGAGTTGTCAGAGCATCAGGGTCTGTGATGGTGGCTGAAACAGAGAAAGAGAACAATTGCTGGGATCCTTGAAGCATAAAAAAGCGTCAAAACTTCCCTTGGTTTTCTGTGAGCTGGTAAAATCAGGTAGAGGGCCAAGGCATCTGCAGAATTGTTTCCATTCTCCACAGTGTGTTGGCCCTTTGTCAGAGCCCATTAACGGATACACTGAGATACTTGAACATCCACAGGAGTCCTCATGGTCACTTCCAGAAAGGCCTGGAGATTTGCCAGGCAAACGTACAGAAAGTCCTGATTTAGCAAGATTGTCACCCCCTGGGGCTTGGGAATCCTTCCGTATTTGACTCTGTGCTGCCACTACGTCCCCCATCCCGGGCATTTCCATACCTGGTCATCTTCTGAATTTGGTCAAAATAAAGCACCAGAGAGAACAGTCTTAGACCTGAAATATTTCTGAGTCCCATATCCTTCATCTATTGGCATGTGGTTTATTCTCCATCTATTTCGCACAGCTCCTGGGAGCTGCAGCGTCCTGTTCTGAAAATTAAGAAAAAAGAAAGAGAGAAAGGAAGAAAGAAAAAGGGAAGGAGAAAGAAAGGAACAGGAAGAAACAATTCTGTCTTGCTCTCCACACAGACTTCCACTCTCCCGCTAGACCAATTTTGCAATGGCGCTTTGCATGCTGCGAAACTGTTCAATAAAAATACTCAACTTCTTCTCTACTATGCAGCACAGGTCCTCCAAAGAGAGCAGAAAATAGAGGATGCCAAAGGCGATGGGTAGCAGGAATACAGTCTCAAATGTTCCGTTTCGTCATCTGCAACATGGAAGCAAGCGTAGTGTCACTTTGTAAGGATGCGCTAAGATTCAGAGGATAATGATGGGCTATGGTGACTATTTTAAAATATGAGTCCTGGTTTGAAAACACAGACTCTGTAACATCCCTTGTTGTTTCTGTTGATCTTGGGAGCCATTATGGTCTCTTTGCAGCTCCCCTGAAGTGGCGAGGCGAGGTCTTCCCCTGAATTCAGCAGTGTTTTGGAGACAAGTTTCTAAGGCTCCAAGGAGTCTTTTCTAAAGGCCTTAGGCCAACTGAAGGGAATGAACAGGCAAGAAATAACCAGAAATATTCACTTACAAGATGGAGGAGGTCTCCCACAGCTGACTTAAGGCCCAGAGCAGACCAGCCTGTTCTTAGTTCTCATCAAACCTCACCATCAAGGAAGTGATGCTGAACCCATTACACTCTAGACCACCCTAAAAACATCAAGCCTCCTCAAAGGCCGAAACTAAAGTGGAGAGACTGGGAGGTCCCTTCCATGCCTGCTAAGATGGAATGTTCCAGCTTAGCATGGCCTGGTCCCCAGATGATTAACACTGGGTGTGCCTTCTTCCTTCAGGGGACATGAGGCCCACCCACAGGGACATAGATTTATGGAATAGGCCTGAAGGGATGATTGTCAACAGCAGCAGCACAGAACATAGACATCCACAGTGAGAAGCAGGAGAAAAGTGGGTTCTCCAAAGAAGCCCTATACTGATGCAAGGATTTAGGATCAACTCGGTATTTTTTTTAATCTTCCCTGCAAGAAACAAAAGTGGAAGAAAATATCTCCATTAAGAGAAATGCTATGCTCAACAAAATACATAAATTATTAGAGGTTAGAACCAAAAAGCTAGCCAAAAAAGGAGATCAGCCCTCCAGTATAGGACTTTGTGGTCACTACTGTTGTTAAGTCACTCAGTCGTGTCTGTTTCTTTGTGACCCCATGGACTGTAGCCTGCCAGGCTTCTCTGTCTGTGGAATTTCTCAGGCAAGAATACTGGAGTGGCTTGTCATTCCCTTCTCCAGGGGATCTTCCTGACCCAGGGATCAAACCCAGGTTCTCTTGCATTGGCAGGCAGAGTCTTTATCACTGAGCCACCGAGGAAGGCCTGTGTAAGACTAAGCCACATTCTTGCTCCCAGGAAGAGGACTGCTGCTGCTGCTGCTAAGTCGCTTCAGTCGTGTCCGACTCTGTGACCACCCGACAGCAAAAAAGGGGAGACTTTGAGAAGAGGCCCTGTGGAAGGATTGTTCCAGAATGTGTGAGAAATCTTTGGTCTAACTTCACTTCCCTGTTCTTCAGCCAGGCTGTATCTGGGTCTATGCATATGCTATGCTATGCTAAGTCACTTCAGTCGTGTCCGACTCTATGCGACCCCATAGACAGCAGCCCACCAGGCTCCCCCGTCCCTGGTATTCTCCAGGCAAGAACACTGGAGTGGGTTGCCATTTCCTTCTCCAATGCTTGAAAGTGAAAAGTGAAAGTGAAGCGGCTCAGTCGTGTCCGACTCCCAGCGACCCCATGGACTGCAGCCTACCAGTCTCCTCCATCCGTGGGATTTTCCAGGCAAGAGTACTGGAGTGGGGTGCCATTG